>NW_023270825.1:35169725-35199902 GCF_011800145.1 Mirounga leonina | reverse complement strand
TCCCCTCCCCGGACATCCCGGGAAAGGGCAGGGGGAGGGTCGCCGGGCACATGTGGCGCGTCCTGTCCCTGGGCTTCTGCTACCCTCCCAGGCACCTCCGTTCGGGCCCTTCTTGCCCACCAGGGCTGGGCAGCCCGCCTTTTCCAGGGCCCTGAGGATGCTTGTTCACTCAGGCCTCCGTGCTCCTTCTTAGCTTTCCTGGGACCAAAGCCTTGCTCCTTTGCCTCTCAGAATCCTGGGACTCCGCCAGGAGCAGCACTCAGACGTCATGGGCGATCCCCAGCCCAGTTCTGGAGCAGGACAGAGGCAGGACGTGGGGAAAACGAGTTAGACATCAAGTGGCACCAAAACCAGACGGGAAATATTTACTTTGGGTCTCAGGAAGAAGTTCCATTTTCCTCTGCTGGATTTTCTTCCATGACTGGGCTTGCTACTATGTACTTGGATTTATTGGAATGAGTCGTCTGTTGAAAAAGAGAAAACCTTGCTTTTATTCTCAGCTCTGGGGGTGATAAGGGTGTGTGTTTTCTACGTCTGTTCGTCTGCTTGTGCTCTGCTCTTGAGTCCAAGGCCCGGGGACAGATTTAGCTTCAGCTGGGCACCTGCCAAACATAGACGAGGTGAGAGTTGGAGTGAGAAGTGTCTCAGAGACCCCTGGAGAGAAGATTCGGGAGTGACTGGCCCACTGTCCTGGTGTGGATCTCCTGGGTGCACTGGGCTTTGGCCATGACCCATGGGTCCCCCGAACGACTCTGGGGATTGACATGTGGGCTTTGGTCTTCTGGAAGATGGAGCCAAGTGGTCTCTGGAAAGCTTTTGTGATTTTGTTTGGTTTGGTATTATGCCCAATGGACCTTGAACCCTAGGCAAATTTGTGATAGTTGCAAACGTTTTATGACACCCTACGTGAAAAGCCCCCAGTTGGGGTGGTGTTTCTTCATAAGTTTCTGGCCCTCGTTGTTTTCCCTTCTCCTATGATGCTCTTCCTGTCCTTCTAGCATTCCTCTTTAACCTGCCATAGCTTTGAATTGGAAGCTTCTGGCTCATGGGAGAGCTGGTGGTGGTGGTAGGAACCGCAGTACTGCCTGTCGTGACGTCAGCGCCCGCACTGTGGCTATTGGGGCACGTGGGCAGTGAGTCATTTTAGAGCTCAGTTTCCACAGAACCGAGATTTCCGCCTGTGAACCCTGATGGAGTCGGCTTCCGTTTGCTTGTTTTTGTCCTTGAGTTCTAACCGTTATGAAACAAACATCTCTCTAAAACATGCTTCATCCCTTGAGCCTCTTAAAGTAGAGGATGCCGACCACTGTTGAACTTTGCCTTTTCTGGTGTAGGTGCGACAGCATCCGTTGGGCGTGTGCGCTGCTTGGGGCTGGGGGTCGCCACGGCGGCTGCGCACCCGAGGTGTGGAGTCCACCCTTAACCCGGAAGCGTTGGTTCTTGTCTGTCGCAGAGTCCTCGCCTGGAGTGGCTCTTCTCCCTGCTTCTGTTGTTTGAAATCAGTCGATTGAACTTGTGACAAGTGTGGGTAAAAGACAGGCCAGCAAGCGGCGCCTGGCCGGCTCTGTCGGTGGAGTGTGCGACTCTTGATCTCGGGGTCGTGCGTTCGAGCCCCATGTTGGGTGTAGAGATGACTTAAAAAAAGATGTAAAAAAAAAAAAAAAGGCCAGCAAGTTGCTGAGAGGGAGACGGGGCCCCACGCAAGCTTGGAGTCTCTGCCTCCAGGCCTCCTTTTCCCAGAGAGCTGAGATGGGCAGAGAGGATGCTCTAGATGAGGGAGGTGCTGCTGTCACCACTTGTCACTTGTTAAATATTCTTGATTGCAAGTGTTAAGATGAAAGAATAGAGCATTCTCTAAAAACACTCGGATTCACAGCGTACTTCGGTTGTGCAGATCGGGTGCATGCACACACGCATGTCGGTAGAAGAAACTTCTGCAGTGTGACTCCCTGCTAGAATTCCCTTCCGCCTCCGAGTTTATAGCGGGCTCCCCGGTTAACACCAGCTGGGCAAGAACACTGTAGGCTAAGGTCAAGACTCTGTGGAGAGGTCCCCGGACACGTGACGTCTTATCCCTGCCTGCCTCTCTCAGAAAGGCTGGGATACAAGGTGGTGACACCATCAGCCTAATGGGTGTGTTTTGTATCCTGTTCCCAGAGCCTGGTCAGTCCTCGTTCATCCGGGCCACACTCCCCAGCAGGCAGCGAGGCTTCATGGAGTCAGGCCTTAACGGCCGTAGGAAATCGGGTTCGACCTCTGCTTTCCAGCCGGGGTGCTGCAAGGGGGCTTGGCCTCGGGTGTAGCTAATGCGCTCATGTGCTTATTGCAGGGAGGGTGGGGCTGGAGGTAGAGCTGAGCTTCTCCAGAGATGTGGCGAGTTGGGCTGAAGGAGGCAGCCTGCGACTAGAGCCCCAGAACCGAGGGCCCTGGGCTGGGTGCACTAATGCAGGGATTGTGGGCCGCGCTGTTCCTGGGAGTGGGGGTGTGCTGGCAGGCACAGCAGAGGTCTCCAGTGCTGGGTGGGGGTGGCCCGGGCGCTGCCTGCCTGTGGTGTAGGTAGGAGGGCAGCCTCCCTCAGGCCCTAGGGCTGAGGGGGGCCAGGCTGGAGTGGACTTGGAGCTGGTGGTGGCGGTGGCGCTGTGAGCATGGGACCAGGGCCAGACACAGCTGTTTCCAGGCCCGCACTGACTGTCCCTTCGCTTTCCTTCTCAGAGCCAACCAGACACCTGCTCAGGCAACTCAGTGAGAAAGGTGAGTGTGAGCGTGGCCAGCCCTTCCTGGCAAGCTCTAGGGGAGGGGCAGGGAGGTGACACAGGTAACCCTCTGGGTGTTGAGGACAGAGGGGACCCTGCCTCTCCTCCTCCCTGGAGGTGGGCCTCCCCCCTTGCTGTGTGGCGAGGGGGCTGAGCTCTCCCTCCTGCACACTCCTAGTACCCTGTCCTCGGGTAACAGCCACAGTAAGGGGCACAGACCTGTGCTGCCCTGTGTCCCCCGGGGCCTCTGCTCTGTCAGTCATTCCTTTGAAAGCCCTGGAGACTGGGCACAGGTTCTGGGAATAAGAGCCCCAGTGAAGCCTTCCCTGGGGGGCTCCTGGTCTCTGTAAAGAGGTTCTTTCTCCTGCTTACCGATCTCTTTTCCCCTCCCCGCCGCCTGTGTGCTGGGACCTGGCCGTGGTGGGTGCAGCCAGTGCCACAGAAATGAAGGTAAGGCCAGTGGGCAGAGAGGACTGGCCTGACAGAGGGGGGTGGGACTGCCAGGTCAGTGCCCTGGCCCCCTCGGCTCTCGTCGTCTTCGTGCATTTGACAAAGACTTTTCAGGCCCCTACTGTGTGCTCGGCTGTCACAGAGTCACAGAGATGAATAAGCCATGGCCCCCTGGGGATCCCTCCTTACCCTTTTCCTGGAATGGTACCCTGGGGGTGGCCCAGCCTGGATCTTCTCCATTTTCTCTCTCTGGGGCAGGCAGGCCTCTCTGGGTCTTGAGTTCCTGAGCAGGCACCAGCCCCAGCTTTCCCAGGTCCCAGCTTCCCACCTTGAGGACGCCCACCTCGGTCCTCCCTGGGCCCTGGTGGAGACCAGGGCTTGGGTGTTTAGGCGCGGCTTTCTCTGTGTAAAGCCTCCGTACCCCAAGCCACTGGCAGGAGGAGGGGGCTTGCCCAGAGCCTGGTCACGAGGGGATCTTGTGCTCTGAACAGCATGCAGGCAGTGCCGGCGCTCTCCTGGACTTCGGGCGGCCTCCCCGCGCTCAGGGCCTGCAGCCGGAGGCCGAAGGGGCTGCCCAGGAGGAGGAGGAGGAGGAGGAGGAGGTGGTGGTGGAGGAGGAGGAGGCCTTTCAGGTGTCTCTGGAGGACTTGGCAGGGCATGAAGGCAGCGAGAAGGGGGCCAGACTGGAACCCCCAGGCTCGGAGGAGGAGGAGGAGGAGGAGGAGGAGAGCCTGGCAGTGGCGGAGCAGGTAGCCGACTTCGCCAGCTCCCTGCTGGCCGCCCTCCACTGCTGGCACTATCGGGCCAACGCTTTACTTTTCTCCCGGGGCGCTATGGTGAGGTGTCTCTTTGATCTCCCCACCTCCTTGCATGTTCCCTGGCGAGTGCATGCCCATCCGGGAGTTCTCTCCCCTGCCCTCCCACCCCTCTGTCCTGTTCCCTCACTCCTGTCATCAGCACCTAACCCCTTGCCCGCTGTCACGCCCTGGTGAGCCCTTGGCATGTGCTGTTCCAGTACTAGGCATGAACTAGTGTCCTACCCAGTGAGCGTGACTAACGGGGTGGGGGTGGTGGGGAAGGGGGAGAAGCCAGTGGGGCTGGAAGGGGCCAGCGGGTTGGGCTTTTCGGAGGCTGCACACCCGGCAGGGATTTCTGTGTCCCCAGACCTGGCGGTCCAGGCTCAGGTCTCAGGCTGGCTCTCAATACAGCCCAGCCCCCTTGGGGCTCAGAAGGTTCGCCCATGTTGGGCTGCAGAAGGGATGAGCTCCCAGTTGTCCCAGGAGCTGACGATGGCCCTCTGCTTGCTGCAGGAGAAGGGGCACAGGGAGTCTGAAGGCCCCAAGAGCCGCAGAAGGTCCAGCGGCCGGTCTCCGACGAGCGCCGAGAAGCGCGTGAGCTTCGAGTCCACCTCCTCTTCCCTGCCAGAGGTGAGTGGCCGGCGGGCAGAAGGGGCCAGAGCACAGGTCTGCGGGTGCTGCTGCTGGCGTGGGCTCTCCTCTTGGGCCCTTGGGGACACAGGGGTCCCCACTCCCCTCTCTGGACTCTCGGCCCTTTAGGAAGCCTGTGTGGCCTCTGGGCCTACGGTGGGGTAAGCAGGTAGCCCCTGCCTATGAATTAGAGAAAGAAACCCCTTTTTGACAAGATGCAGTCTCTTATCAAGGGCCGTATTCGCAGAAGCGACCAGATTTTAGGTCCCTTCAGCCAGGCCTCCTCGTCTAGGCCCTGCCCCTGCCAGCTGGCCAGATATTGGACTCACGACTGTGCCCCCCTGGGTACTGACATCTACTGGGCACTTCCTACACGTCCGATGTTTTATTTCTTCCTTCTATTCCCTGCAACAGTTCAGGCAGGAAGAGGCTCAGAGAAGCTGAGTGACGTGCCTGGTGTTGGGCAGCTTCTGAGGGGCATAACTGAGATCAGATCACAGTCTGTGACTTAGAAGCCCACATTCCACTTCCTGTCACCCCACGCTGTCTGTGGGTGGAACCGATACCTTTGTTTTCCTAAAGTTACCAGAAAAAGTGTATGAGGCCTTGACCCCAGGGGAGACCTCACCACCCGGGCGGGTCTGAGGACCCTGACACTGGATAGGAGTCTAGGGTGGTGCTGTTCCATGATAACAGGAAGCAAGCCACATGGATAACTTTACATTTTCTAGCAGCCGTGTAAACAAATTATTTAATTATTGAATGTTAACTATACTTTCAACATGTAATCAATGGAAAAAGCTATTAATGACATTTTATACTCTGTACGACGTTTTTGCAGTCTGCTGTGTATTTTACCCTTCCGGCTGTTCTCAGTTTGGACTAGCCACGTTGCAGGTTCTCAGAAGCCCCTTGTGGCTCGGCACAGTGCGGTGCAGGCCGCTACCATGGGTCCTGCGTTGCAGACTCTGGACTAGAACAGTTGGGGTCGGGTCTGGTTCCTCAGAATGGAGAGTGTTGCTCTTCTTCCTAAAGCCCCTCTGGGAAGCTGCCTGTACTGGCTGGTTTCGTGGTTCAAATGACCTTCAAGGTGGTCAGGACGAGGTTCTTACATTGGCTTCCTTCCTTACCTGTCTCCTGGGCATAGGCAGCGTCGTGCCTAGGGCCAGAGGCTGGCTGGTAGGAGCCAAATCCCTGTCTTCACCCGCTCTGACGGGACTCTATCATGTGGTCCTATTGCCCTCTGGAGCCTCATTCACACAGGAGGTCGTGGCCACTCGGGGTAGTTGGGTTTGAACCCAGAAAAACCCCCATGTGGTCTCTAGGGCTTTAGAAAGCTGCCTCTCCATCAGGCATACCCTGTGTTGTGTGCTCCCACCTTGTCCCTGTAGCTCCCAGGCAGGCTGTCACTGAGAGGTGCCACCACTCTACCCCATCTGCGTTCCTAGAATTTTCCTTGGGTTTTACAACCCAAGGCCACTAGCTGCATGATGACTGAGGGACATCACCACGTTCCTCTCCGTAAGGGCCTGTCGCTCCCACTCTGGAGTTGTGCTCATTCTCATTGCCTTTGGTCCTAAACTGCATAACCTCTCCCTGGGCTTTGAGCAGGTCATGCTGTCCCCTTCTCCTTTGGGTCTCACGAGGGAGGCTTTTGGCTCATAGGAGCTCTGTTATCCCAGGTTGAACCAGACCCTGAGCCTGAGATGGAGCAGGAAGTATTTGCTGCCATGGAAGTTCCCAGCACTGAGGAGGTGCCCTCAGACACACAGTCTCCAGAAGTCCGGGAAGCACAGCTTGATGCCCACCAGGAGCTGCTGGGGCTGGACTCCCCGGGTGACATGGTGGACTTTGTGGGGGCCGAGAGCACTGAGGACCTTAAGGCTCTGAGCAGTGAGGAGGAGGAGGAGGACATGGGGGCCACCCAGGAGACCGAGCGCCTCCTGCCGCCCTCTGTGCTGGACCAGGCCAGCATCATCGCTGAGCGCTTCGTCAGCAGCTTCTCCCGGCGGAGCAGCCTGGCGCTGGAGGACAGCAAGGCCAGCGGCTTTGGGACCCCGAGGCTGATGAGCCGAAGCAGCAGTGTGCTCAGCCTCGAGGGCAGCGAGAAGGGCTCGACCTGGCATGGCAGCACCACGGACGCCCTCAGCTCGCAGCCGCCCCCAGAGATGGACAGCACTGCGGGAGTGGCTGCAGAGCGTGGCCCTTCGGTCAATGGGACGGAGCCCCCGAGTCCAGGCTGCCCAGCAGAGCCCGACAGGTCTTCCTGCAAGAAGAAGGAGTCGACCCTCTCCACCCGAGACCGGCTGTTGCTGGACAAAATCAAGAGCTACTATGAAAACGCAGAGCACCATGACGCGGGCTTTAGCATCCGGCGCCGGGAGAGCCTCTCCTATATCCCCAAGGGGCTGGTGAGAAACTCTGTCTCCAGATTCAACAGCCTTCCCAGGCCGGACCCAGAGCCCCTGGCTCCGCTGGGGCACAAGAGGCAGGTGGGCTCCCGGCCGCCTTCGTGGGCTCTGTTTGACCTCCCAGGACCCGGCCAGGCGAGTGCTGGGGAGCCAGCTCCTATCACAGATGCTGAGTTCCGGCCGTCTTCAGAAATTGTAAAGATCTGGGAGGGAATGGAGTCTCCCGGGGAGAGCTCTCTGCAGGGGCCCGGCCAAGGCCAGGCCAATGGTTTTGACCTGCACGAGCCGCTCTTCATCCTGGAGGAGCACGAGCTGGGGGCCATCACTGAGGAGTCGGCCACCGCCTCCCCTGAGAGCGCCTCCCCCACGGAGCGGCCCAGCCCAGCCCACCTGGCCCGGGAGCTGAAGGAGCTGGTGAAGGAGCTGAGCAGCGGTGTCCAGGGGGAGCTGGTGACTCCGCTGCACCCCCGCATCGTCCAGCTCTCCCACGTGATGGACGGCCACATGAGCGAGCGGGTCAAGAACAAGGTCTACCAGCTGGCCCGCCAGTACAGCCTCCGGATCAAGAGCAAATCTGTGACAGCCAGGCCGCCTCTCCAGTGGGGAAAGGCAGCTCCCACTATTCCCTGCCTGCAGGAGGAGGCCGGGGCGCCCTCAGGCGGCAAAGGTACAACTACATGGGTGGGGAGTGGGCCCTTCCCCCAAGTCTGGGGTGGAAGAGCCTTTTAGGAGCAGGTCGGCTCCTGGGGGAAAGTGACCCCTGTAGAACCATGACCAAAGAGAGGGCTGGACTCCACACAGAAGTGGTGTGAGCCCTGGCGGTTAGTCTAACGCCCAAGGCCAAGTGTGTGGCCCTGGTTGAGCCTCCTCACTGCCCTCCCCGAGCCCTTCCTGTGGAGCAGAGACCTTGGGAGGAAACGTGGCCATGCGCCCTCTCTTCCAGGAGACTGGAGGCTCTCGTCTTTTCCTTAGACTCCTGACTCTGTTCACTGCCTTTTCTTCTTTTTCTCATTGCTTTTTTTTTTTTTTTTAAGATTTTATTATCTGACAGACCACAAGCAGCGGGAGGGGCAGAGGCAGAGGGAGAAGCAGGCTCCCCACTGAGCAAGGAGCCTGATGTGGGGCTCTATCCCAGGACCCCAGGATCATGACCTGAGCTGAAGGCAGATGTTTAACCGACTGAGCCACCCAGGCGCCCCTCCACCCATTGCCCTTTGATAACGGGGCTGGGGTTGGTGAATGTGATTTCTCTCCCCTCACAACCAAAACGCCAGCAAGCAGCCTTGGCTGGAGCGTGAGCAGAAGGCAGGGCAGAGTCCTCACTTGCCCTCTCCCCTCCCGCCCAGCCATTCAGTCCACTTACTGTCTCTTCACAGGCAAGAGGAAGCCAGTGCTGTCCCTCCTCAGCTCTGAGCAGACGGTGGCCCAGGAGCACAGCCCGCCCAAGCCCGGCTCTCCTCGGCATTTCTCCTTCAGCCCCACTGCTGCCAGCCCGAGGACCACCTCGCCTGGGGTCCGGCCCTCCTCCCGAAGCCCCCTCAGCCCCTTCGACACTGAGACCTTCAACTGGCCTGACGTCCGAGAGCTCTGCTCCAAGTACGCCTCCCACGACGAGCCATCGCAGGCTGGGGGCAGCCGGCCCCGTGGGCGGCCCGTCAGCCGCAGCTGCTCGGTGCCCGAGAACATGGTGGAGCCCCCTCTGGCGGGCAGGGTGGGCCGCTGCTGCAGCGTGGGCGCCAGGAGGGGCCAGGCGGGCCCAGAGGCCGTTCGGGCCCAGCCTCCCGGCAGGGTGCCCCACAGCAGGCCGGTCGGAGACGAGACCCTGTATGTCACCGCAGACCTCACCCTGGACAACAACCGGCGGGTGATTGTCATGGAGAAGGGGCCCGTGCCCTGCCCCACTGCGGGGCTGGAGGAGCGCAATGGGCGGGGACCCAGCTCACCAGCAGCCACGGTGGGACAGGGCCTGGATTTCCAGGAGTCTGGAATTTCCAGGAGTCCAGAGTATTGGCCAAAGGAAGAGGGTCCCAGGGACCCAGCGGACCCAGGCCAGCCGGGCCGAGTGAGAAACCTGAGGGAGAAATTCCAGGCCTTGAACTCTATAGGTTGACTCTGAGTCCTGGGAGAGGGAGGAGCTGTGCGGCAGGGCGGGGACGCAGAGGAACCTTGGCGTGCTTGCCCACAAGCCTGGGCTCCCCCTGCTCACATGAGCCCCTGAAAGAATGCTCTGGTGTGCTCAGCAAGTGTCTTCACCTGCTGGGAATGCCCCGGCGCTCCCCGGGGCTCATGGCAACCTTCATAGGCCCAGCTGAGCCCTTCTCCCCACTGAGGCCGGTGTGGCCACTTCCCATATATATAGTTCTTCCCTAGTAAGAAGCTGAATATTTAAGCTCTCCTCTTCCAGGGAGAGCAAGCCGTGCTCAGGCCTCTGGTGTTGGGCTGACCACCGCCAGGCTGAGGAGCCCACCCAGAGGAGATGTGGAAGTGGCCTGGGGAGGCTTTGCTCTTTAATTGTGCCTTTTTAGGATCCAGGCAGGAACAAGGCCCATAATTTATTGCTTTCCATCCTGTGGTATCTTTGTATGTGCACGTGTTTGTGAGTGTGTGTTCTTCTGTTGTTGATTCCTCTCCCATGAAGAATGTAACGGACTCGGTTCAGGTACTTTTGTAGGTTGTCTTGCTGACCCTGTGGTTGTCGCTAATGTATATACATTTCATTATTTGCCAATGGTGCAATATCCGCTGCTCACCAACCGACCTGTGTGTGGCTCCTCACTGGGCCTTGCGGGGTGGGGAGAGCTGGCCGAGGCGGGCCGTGGGGGTGGTTGCTTCCACATACCCTCGGGCGTCATCCGTGCTCACGAAGCATAAGGCACCAGGGTGCTTGCCACGTGCAGGAGGGAACCTGTTCTCCATCCACCCCGGCCTGGCATCCTATGCTGGTGGGGGAGCTGGTGGGGGGAACGACGCTGTGCCAGCCTCGAGCTCTTATCCTCAAGGACCAGAGTTGGGCTAAAAAAGGTGAGGAAAATGAATGGAACATTTTTCTAATGGGCAGAAATTTCCAATGTCTGGTGCCTTTTCTCTCCTCTAGTTCCCAGGAGACATTGTAGGAGGCAAGGATTCTAAACTTGGAGCCTAGACATGTCTTGAGGTGGCTTGCAGCGTCGTGTGAGGAGAGCAAATGCATTTTTTCTGGGATGGAGCCTCAGTTTTCATCCCATTCTCAAAGTGTCTTTTCTCAAAAGGGCTGGGAGCGCCTGCCTATTTCTGATTGGGCTTTCTGCCCCTTCTCTGTGGTGGACCAGCCTTGTTTGGCCCTGTTCCTCCAGGCAAGTGTTCCCACAGGTCTGCTGGGTCCGGGCTCTGCGAGCTTCTGATCTTGGAGGATGCACTCAACCTGAAGGCAGTTGTGCAGAGTCTAACGAGGTCAGGGGAGGAGTGCAGGCCAGGGGAGGCCTCTCCTAGACAGAAGCAGACAGGGCAGAGCTACCCGCTGTCCTCAATGTTCTGTGGCCACTTCCACTATTGCTCCTACCAGGATAGTTGGCTGCTACCAGGCTTGGGGTATAATGCTCAGGAGCCATGAATGTATTGGAGCGAGAGTGAGGACACCCAGGTTCTGGTCCCAGCTCTTCCATTAATTAGCTGGGTCACCTGAACTCTTTTTTTCCTCATCTGCAACTTGAAGAAAATAGATGATGCACTGCTTCTCAAACTCCCTGACTCAGACTTTTCGGGGCGGGTAGGGCCTGGGAAGTTGTAGTGAGCACTTTCCCCTGGTGATCCTTAACCTGCTAGGTCTGCCTGGGAGCCTTGAACCAGCTCACTGGTTCTCACTCGATACCACTAAGAGTCAGCGGAGCCTTTTGAAAAATGGTGATGCCGGTTTCATCCACCTGGACCAAAAGAAATTGCCCCCCCCCCCCCCCGGAGGTGAATCTCAGGCATGGCACTTCCAGTGATTCTGACGTCCAGTGAAGGCCAAGATCTCTGTCCAGAGCTCTGTGGGGAAGGGCTTGCCGCAGACCCTCAAGATGGTTGAATGCGTGAATGAGCAAGCTTCACTCAGGCTCTCAGGCAAGGCACGCAGCTGGGTATGGGCGTAAGACTCTCCAGGGTCAAACGAGAGACTGGCTCTCCCTCTGTCTCCATGGTGGTCCCTCCCTGCCTTTGCTCACTCAACTACCCCTCCTTGCTCCAATTCATGGGGAAACAAAACTAGTCAAATAAGTAAATGAGAGAAAGATGGAGCATTGTCGATTTATTAGAAAAACTAGTAAATGGGTTTTCTCTGGTGGTGGAAGCACATTTGAGCAGGTGGAGGACAAGGCCCAGCTGGCCCCAGGGCCAGTGCCAGATTGTGCAATCTGTGCCCAACAGGGTTGCAGTCTTGTGGAGCTGCCTCCTCCCTTGTGTCCTCCCTGAGCTTGCTTGTCCAAGCGACGAGGCCCTACAGTCCTCTGGGTCCTTGCCCCCTCCCACTAACGGGAGGGGAGAGAGATCCAGGACCAACCTTGGGGACCCTAGTTGCCCTCTGATAGGAAAGAGAAGTGGTGTGGTGGGGATGCTGAGCCTTCCACAAGCTTCCTGTTACGGGTGCTGGTTGTGGGGGCCGGGGGGAAGCCTGAGGACCTTCCATACCCCCGCCCCCCAGCCAATCAGTTGAGGCCAGGGGATGAAGGGGATGGAGAGAGGGAAGGAGGACCACCTGACCATGCCCAGAAGGAGCTTCCTCTAAGCTGTTCTGGGGAGGAAGCCTGTTACGCTGGTGTGGACTGGAGCTGTGTCAACCTAGTTTGGGAATACTGTTAAAAGATTGCAAAGTAGAAAACGTAAGGAGGGGAAGACCCTTGCCAGAGCGCCGGGAGCATAGCCCCGTGTGGCTGGGCTCGTGTAGCTTCAGTGCTGTTGGTGAAGGTCTTGGGGCCCGTATGATGTGGGCGGGATGCCTGGGGCACTGGCAATAGCTGGTGGGTCACATGCAGCTGGCTGCCATTGCCCAGTCTGGGGGACCTGGGGTGGTGAACTCCTACCTCTTCCTTTGGGGGGGGCCCTTTCATTCTTTGGACTATGGAGTTACTTGCTGGAAATTTCTCACCTCGGTTGCTATTTTGGCACACATAGAATGGAGAGGGGGGCCCCTTGTCTCCCTAAAGACTGGTCCGGGGGGAAGAGTTGAGGAAGATTCTTGCCACTATCTGCTCTTCAGGAAGGAGCGTGCTATTTGCCTTGGAGCAGGACATGCCCTCAGATGCACCAGAGGCCTTCTTCGTTGCCAGGTGAGTGTGGTCACCTCACTGCCTCCTGCTTTGGTTTCCCCAGATGGAGAAAGAGGCTGGTGAATGGTATATACTAGCTTCCCTGTAGATGCAAAGAGGGATGTAGGATTAGATGCACAGAGGCCAAGTGAAGATCCTGGCTACAAAGTGGGCCCGCCCAATCTGGGGATGTCAGGCGCCGTTGGAGAACTTGCCTCCTGCTGTTCCTGTCTGAAGTTAGCTACGCCTTGACAGGGTGGTATTGATCTCTGAGCTGTGCCTGCCTGCACTAGGGGCTCCCGGGAAGGCCTGAGAACTCTGGATGCCTACCCCTGTGGCTGCTACCTGAACCTCCGCCCCTTCCAGAGGGAGCATCACGGTGTGTCTGAGGCTCCTCACAGGGAAGGTGATGGAACAGCAGCTGTAGGCCCCAGGGACTTTTATGGTCTCTTCAGGCGGAAACACCTGCTGCCCCCAGTTTGACCCCTCTTTTGGACCTAAACCCAGCTAAGATGGAGGCCGGAGCTGTATTGCTTTCAGAGTGGTGGGGGAGATCTTTGTTGGGATGAGTGCCCTCTTTCCTCCAGAAGTCTGACCTTACCAGCATGGGGAAGGCTATCCCTGGGGAAATAGTGTGCAGGGCTCCTTTTAGCTGTGCTTGGGGATGGAGGTGTTAGATGTTTGGTGGCCTTTGCACCCATGTAACTTCCCCAAGACCAGGACCTTCAGGAGAAGCTGAGCAAGGGGTGCCGTATCTTCATGGCTCAGGCCCCCGCATTTGTCCCAGTTGTCCAGAGGTGGTGTGACATGGGTGGTAGTACCCAGGTGTGGTTCCGTTTGCCACCCCAGAGGGCTAGGTCATGAACTTGGCTGTCTGTCCAGCCAGTACCCTCAGGTGGTAGCAGCTACAGACAGGACACATGGGGCCTTTGGCGTTGGGATGCTTTACTGCAGAAGCTGGGGTAGCCATCTTCTATCTGGGGAACTGTACTATCCCTAAGGGACCCGGAGTCTGAGTTGGGGAGGCTCCCAGGGTGGAGAGGCAGAGCCTTGGGCAGTGTCAAGGTCTGTCTGCCTCCTTCACCTCTGAGCCCTATGCTGTTCTGTTGTTTTAAGAGGACCCGCTTGAGAGCTTTTACCTCCCTTTTACCACCTGTGGTGGTAGCAGAGGGCACCGGAGGCAGCAGGAGGCCCTTGCATTGAGGACCCACCAACCTTGGGAGGTGCCTCCCCCCACTTTTTTTTTTTTTTTTTTTTTGGTGCGAGGAAGAGCGGGGAAGGGATGTGGTGGCCCCTGAGGTGAGAGTCCTAGTTCTGAGGAAGCCCCATGGGGAAGAGGCCCCTTGTGTCCCCGGGGTCCCCAGCAGCCCTTTGGCCAGGGCTAGAGCCCTAGGCGCCTACCTGAAGCTCCTTCCTCATGCCCCTAAGGGGCAGGTCAGGCATTTCCAGTGTCCTCTTCCCTTTCCCTGGCCATGACCAAATGGGAGGTAGCCCCAAGCAAGACCTGCTTTGGGAAGGGGGCAGCATCTGAGGAACCTCTTCTGCTCCAGTTTTGTGGGGTTTGGGGGCTGGAGGGCCCTCAGTCGGGAGGAGAGGCAGGTGGGAGAGGAGGGTGGGTGCCTGGGACACCGTTTCCTGCCCCAGGGGCCCCTGGGCTGCACTGGGCGGAGGCGGGCATCAGCCGGCAGGCGGAGCAGGCAGGTGCAGGCAGCGGGGTGGGGGGACGGGCGTCGGGCTGCGGGCAGGACCGGGCCCGGGCGCCCCGCCAGTCCCTACACGGCCCAGTCCTGCCGGCGGGGCGCCAGAGAGGCTACTTCTTTTTGGGGAAGAAGCTGAATCTCTTCTCCTTGTCTTTCTTGCCAAGGCTGGCGTCGGGGCCGGTGCTGGAGGGCAGGGGCAAGCTCTGTGCCTTGATGCGGATGCTCTGGGATTCGTTGATGGCGGTGCTCACGCCCTGCAGCCAGGACAGCATCTCCTCCTGCAGGGCGGGAGGGTCATGGGCCACCAGGGAGGGGGCTGCCCCTAGGACTTCTGTTGGGAGGGAGACATCTGCCCCTCTGAGGTCTTTTGGGGTCTGGGTGAGGCCGCCCTGCACTTACCTCATCCTTGCCATGGAAGAGCCACTCACTGCCATTGCTCAGCCTAAGACAAAAGAGGGTTTCCTGCTCTGCAGCCACCTCTGGCTGGAGAGAAGCCAGAACCCAGAGCCTTCCCAGGACCAGAACCCTCACAGGCAGCACAGCACCTGCTGAGGTGAAAATCTGGACTCGAAGCCTCTTTGATTTGAAAAGTCCCCGAGGGGCAACTGAGGCATGGAGCTGGTCCCCTACAAGGGACTCCCGTCCAGCCACTAATGCCAAACTGTGCAGCCAGGGAAGGGGCCCTGCCGGGAGGGGCCTCACCTCAGCTTGAAGACATGCTTCTTCTTCTTGTAGTTGGCCGCAATCTCACAGATGGCATGTCTCAGGGCCAGGGGCTCCTCCCCATGGTAGGGCACCCCCAGCGCCAGGTTCTTGGCGTCCTTGTAGAAGGTCAGCTCACTGTTCCGGAGCACACAGTAGAGGTTGTTCCAGGACCTGCGGAGATAGCGGCCGGCTCGTCACGCACGTCCGGGTGCAACACCTCTGCAATCAATTCTTACAGCTTTGCCATTTTTTTTTTAATTATACCATTTTTGCCCCAATAAATAGTAACACATTTTACAGTTAGAAAAGGAAATGAAAATCATCTGCATATAATTCCACTACCGAAAGTTAGCTATTTTTGTCAACATTTTATGTATTTTCTTCTAGTCTTTCTATTCACATATTCACATTTTCTTCTATTCACATATATAATGAAAATTGGGTTATATTGTATATTCAATTTCATAGCCTGCTTTTAAAATTAACACTATATCAGGGTGCCTGGGTGGCTCAGCGGGTTGAGCATCCAACTCTTGGTTTCAGCTCACATCATGATCTCAGGGTCCTGAGATCGAGCCCTGTGTTGGGCTCCAGGCTCCGGGGGGAATCTGCTGGAGATTCTCTCTCTCCCTCTCCTGCCCCTCCGACTCATGCCCGCTTGCTCTCTAAAAATAAATAAATCTAAAAAAAGATTAATGCTATATCATGAATATTTTCACATATTCTTCAAATCTTTCCTAAAAATAATTTTGAATTGTTAGATGGTATCCCATCCTATATATAAATAATCCCTTTATTGGTGTACCTTGTAATTACTGGAAATTTAAATGGTGCAATTTAAAACAGCAATGTGAAACATTCATGCGTAAATCTTCACTATAACTCTGATCTTACCTTGAGATACATTTCTAAAAGTAGGATTAGTGAGTCTAAGACCAACAGTGTAAACTTAACTTTCAAAGCCCTTCTCACCATGAGTGTATGTGATTCTCACTACAGAACTGAAGTGAGCAGAGCAGCGTTTTGTTCTGGTTATTTTTCATTTTGTTGAGATCTGCCCGGTATACTGTACAAGCACTTTTTAAAGAAACACATTTGTGCAAATCCAGGCCCACCTGATGTTCGGTGACAAGCTTAGAAGCTCATGGGTTGGCTAACCTGAGCTCCTTGACCGAGCCATGGGAAACGGGGCACCTTTTCACCCTTCACAGGAATGAAGGCTGGGGAACAAGGCAAGCTTTTCCTCTTCCTCCTCCCTTTGGAGGGCAGGAAGGTGGAGAGCTTGTTGGGCTCATAGGAAAGACTACAAGCTCAAAGAGAGAACTTGACCTGTACAGGACGGGCTGGCTGCAGAGCTGTTTTACGGGGCCCAGGTTTCTGACACCCAGAGAAAGATCCTCCAGGAAAGCTCCGATCTTTCCCGTAGCCCTCACCACCTTCTTTGAGCTTGGAGCCCAAGTCAGGCAGTTGCTAAGAAGGAGCTGGGCCCTGGAGTAAAATCCTGCCTCGAACAAATGACTTCCCTGGAGTTCTGATTCTCTTTCCGGGCAATAGAAACCTCGATATCACAGGGTGGTTGTGAAGATGGAATCAGTCCTAACAATGCCTTGCACATAGCAGGTGCTCAGTAGATGCTAGTTTCCCCTTTTCTAAAGGTGGACTCTGTATAAATAATAAACTTCAGGGTGCTTGGGCCCCCAAATTCATTTTTGGGATTTGAATGAGCTTTAGCATGTCCCACCTCCAGCCCCCTCAGCCCAGGCTCGGTATGCTGCCACTTGGCCCTGAGAATATGGCTGGTTCTCGATGCTGCCCAGTGTCCCTGCGAATGGAATGCTGCCTGGAAACACAGGCCCCCGGGGACCTTGGGTAGAAGCAGCCCTGGACGGACTGCACTCAAGGATGTAACTGCCTCGGGGCCGGGAAAGGACATAGCCTTCGAATGAGTTCCTCAGGGGCACAGAGTTGCTATAGGACAGCACTGGGAGGGACCACCAGAAGGCACGTATGCCAACCCCATTCTCCTCTCCCATTTTACAGCTAGGGAAACAGGCCCAGATTGGTTAAAAAGTGGGACTTGGTCAAGGATATGTTGTTGCTGCCAAGACCTACCTACCTGTTACCCAGGCCTGGGATAAGAATAACCGCGAGTGTTCACGGAGAACCTACTCTGCCAGGCTTGGGATCTGTACCAAAGAGGCAGGTTCTCCCCATCATCCCCATTTTACAAATGGGGAAACAAAGGCTGAGTAACTTGTACAAGGGCATAGGATTTGAACTCAGGCCTTTCCCCATCATGCCCAGGTGCCCGGGAGCTCTCAGAAGAGGCAGAAGGCACCCTCTTCCCTCCCCTGCCTGTGTTGCCGAGGCTCTGTAGGGGGGAAGTCCCTGGGAGCCGCCCACCCCTCCCACCAGGTGGCCTGTCCCCCACACACCTGTTGGATGCCTTCTTGTTGGGCCCCTCCAGGTCATGCTTGCGTCCCAGGTAGCCCTCCATCTGCACACTGTACCCGTGGTCCCGCTGGGCCGGCAGCGTTGTGGGCTCCTCACCCTCGCTCAGAGGCGTGTCCAGGACCTTAAAGAGAGGCTCGGTGGCGGGCCTCTCATCCCCACTGGATTTCTCCTGCGGCCCCGGAGGGGGTGGCGGCTGCAGGTCCTGAGGCCACTGCCTCTCTTCTTCCGCCTGCTCAGGGGCATACGGGAGGAGCACACCTTGCTAGGGGTTCAGACCCAGGGGTGGCTACCCGGCAGGACTGGGAAGCCTGAGCGCCCCCCCCCGCCCCCCAGCCTGGTTCCTGTCTGGCTCTCCCTTGACCTGTGGGGCCACCTGCTCAGCTTCCCTCGACTCTGCCCACGCCTCCAGCTCCGTCCCCACTCCCTGCCCCCTGAACACAGTGAGGGAGGTTCTTCGAGTCAGCTGAGGGGCCTGGGTGTTGGTTTCAAATGCCAATGCTGCTGGCCAAGCCCTGGCTCACTGCCTGGCTCCGGCCCCTCCCCCTGCTGCAACAGGGACCCCAGCTGAGTTAAACGTGGGCTCCGGCAAGATTTCCTATGAAGGGTTGTGCTGCTAACACAGGTGTGCAAAACGTCTAATAGGATGTTGAATGGGGACTCTGCTGGTACCTGCTTGTGTCTAAGGCCCCAAAGCCAAGGGGACGGGCCCTAAGTCTCCTCTACCACCTTCCAAAGGGAGAACCTAGGTCCTCCCGGGTCGCAGTGTAGGGCTAACTGGTCCTGCTCCCATCAGTGGACTGCGATTTGCTGGAGTAGGGCCGTGCTTCCTTACCCGGCTGCCTTTTACCATCGCCTCAGGAGCTTTAGCAGAATACACCCTGGTGCGGGGTCAGAACATTTGTATTTCTGAATAAGCTTTTCACACTCTCTAATGAGCAGCTGGAGTTGAGAATCCCCACAGAAGGAGTCCCTGCTTCCGGGAAAAGCTGTGGCTTTTACCTCCCTGCACTTCCCTGGGGGGCGTGGGGCGCTCCGGCCCCTGCCCAGCCCAGTGAGGGGCCTCCAGTGGAGGCAGATGTCCACGAGAAGGGGAGCAGGCCTTCCGGTCCCCATCTGCAGAGGCCTTTGCGATCTGCCTTTGTGCCCACCCCCTACCACAGAAGCAGGCAGGACAGAAGGGAGCAGCAGGGGTAGCCAGCTTCCCACCGCCAGGTCGGCCAGGTCGGCCAGGTCGGGCACAGGTGGGTCTTCCGTGTGCCAAACGAGCTCCAACGAAGGCAGCCTAGCTCGAGCCGGCTCGTCAGAGCCCTGTCTCCAAGGCCCGCCTGCTGCAGACCTTACAGCACCGGGTGGGAAGGCTCCTGCAGGTCCTGCAGCTGGCCACGTCTGGACTGAAGGACCGAGGGCGGCGGCCCAGGAGGACCAGGGCCGCCCCAGGCGGGAGACACCGCCCCCTTTGCTACTCCCTGCTGCTTGCCCCACAATTGAAGGTGGAGGCCTGGAGGGGCCAGAGAAGAGCGAAGACCCTGTGCTCCCCATTGGGGGTCCTTCAGACCACGGGTCAAACCTGAAATAGAGAAATGGAGGATGGGAGAAGGTGGACGTGACATCGGATAGCCGACTGAAGTAGTAAACTGAGACACACTGGGTGGACTCTAACAGTTGAAGGGGACCGAGGACTGCCTGAGATGATAGTAAAGCAATGGAAGGAGAGGCTCAATGCGGATGGCTGGAAGAAAGGTAAAGCTGGTCATGTTTGGGTCCCATCAAATCAGGACTGTCCAATACACAGTTTTAAGTTGGAGTTCCAGTAAGATCTCTCTTAAAGAAAAGATAACGGGACTGAAAAGTTTGAAAACCACTAACCTAGTGTAATACCTTCAATTTACAAGGAAATCTATGCTCAGAGAGGTTAAGTGATTTACCCAAGGCCACACAGCAAGTAAGTATCAGAAGTGATTGAGAGCATGCACTCCAGAATTAGAAGGCAAGGATTTTGTTTTTTTAAATCACATCTTTAGGTCTTTCATTTTTTCCTGTCTTACAGCCCCACGAGAACTGTGGCTCATACTCATCTTTACTCAACTGTAGTACTTGGTATCTGCAAGTGTCTGCAATGAGCTAGCATTGGCCACAAGGATCTAGAGACCTGGATCGTCCTCCCAGAGGGAGGAAGGGCAAGATTGGCAGGGATGAGACTGGGAGCCTGGGTGCCTGGCTTTGGGCTTTTTCTGTGGACTTGATCAGGCCACCCTTCTGACTTGGGTATAAAGCTTGGTCGGGGGGTAGATTATTAATGCAGAAAGTGAAGCCTCTTTTCATCCCCCACCTCTCCATCTGGCTGTACTGCTCCTCTTGGTCATGGGCCAGTGCTTTCCCTGCACCTGCCGGGGAGGGGCGGGTCAGAGAAGACCCTCACGACCGTGTGTGCCTCTCTTGCTCAGCCTCTGCCCTCCACGGACTGGTTTCATTAGGGACTGTGTCCACATATTCTTCCCATACTGCCATTCTCCTTCCTTTTTGGAACTGTCCCCTGTAAGTAAAGGCAGATTTTTCCAGGACTGCCTCCCAACTTCATCTTAACCTTTCTTCTGCTTCCTCCTCCTGAGTGCCTGACCCCACTCCCTTAGCAGGGACGTTCAGAGGCCATGGCCGTCAAGGTCAAAAGTTAAATGGCCAGGTCATGGGTTTTGGAAAATGGGGGTTTTCCAATGTGCAAAGATTTCTTCTGTGCTCTTGACTATTCATGTGGAGACAATTTAAAAGCCAATCTGTCCCGTTTGCCCAGAAGGCCAAGGCCTGAGGAAGAGCCCAGAAAGAGGGTGAGAGAAGTGTTTGGCAGCTGTTGCCCCCCACCCCGCACCCCCAGGTCCAGGGAAGCAGACCTGCTCTCCAGGGCTAAGGGAGGAGCCACAGATGAGAAAGATGGGGCATGGTTTGGCCAGAAGGACCTTCCTTTCCCAGGCCCCAGGGGTAAATGTGCTTTGTGCTGTCTTCTAAAAGAAAGCGAGGGGAGGGACAGGAGGTGGGGACCGTGTTCCTGCTGCCCCTGGAACCGTGCCATACTCGGATATGAGAGTCTGCCTTGCCCTACAAGCGTGGGACCAGTGGAGAGCAGGACATCGGGAGGGGGTTCTAGGTGAGAAGCTGGGGCCCAGGGCTGGCTACTCGTGTGGCTGTAGAGACAGGCAGGTTCTGCCAAAGGGCCCTGGAGAAAGGAGATGATCTCATTCCCTTCTGTCCTCCATGTTGTAAGGCAGGAGGCCCACTGCTTCAGCCCTGGCTCATGAGGACGATGCACAGATTACGCCTATACTGCTGAGGGGGTCGAGCCTGGAGACGCCACCCGGAGGGGCTGAAAGAGGGGCCTGGAGGAAATTCTCGGTGGCAGGCTGGAGCAGCTGGGCAGTCTAGCCAATAAATGGGAGTGACAGCCTGAGGGAGAATGGCCACGGTGGGAGCTGGAATTGGGGGAGGTGCTGTGTGCAGGGTGGAGCCAGGTTCTTCGCTTTGGGGAATAGGTGGCTGAAGTGGGGGCATCTGAGAGGAAGGCGTGTGTGTGCCGGCTGCTGGGATCGTGGGGTCAGAGGAGGGCAGGGGACAGGCAGTACTAGCTGCGGGATGGGGGACATCAGGGGAGGAAAGGGCATGGACAGGAGAGGCTTTTAGGATCTCACAGGACTGTAGTCAAACAGAGGCCTCAGTTCCTGGTGGGCAGGGGATGGCCACCTCTTTTCAGAGTCTTGTAAGCTTGACCTTTTAGGGTCCTGCCTGGCTAGGAAGCTGGCTTGGGCAGGCAAAATAGACAGAGGGCCACAAAGGAGGTTCAAGAAGGGGGGAGAAGAAAGGGGGCAAGATGGGTACATTTCTACTCTGGACTAAAGGGGTTGAAGGTGTACTTCCAGGCCCAGCCAGCTGCTGGTGTAGAAGACAGCACAGAGATGAGGAACTCCCACGAGAAAAATCACCTGGCTTGGGACCACAGGGTGTTCTGGAGGTTCTAGAAGATGCTCGGTGAACCCAGATGTATTAACAAGCAAGGAAACACAAGTAAGGGGGCTTCTCTCTAAAGGAGATGCTGATAAGCGAGAACCAGGGCATGAGGGTGCATCCTGGGAAGAGAGCATTCCACCTTTAGATGTGATGGTTTTTGCCCACTGATCTCACAGCAAGGACTGAGCCTGGAACGTGTATGTAGGCGGGTCCAGGGGGAGGCACTCCAGGGAGGTTGGTTTGGGAGGGCTTTGGCATTCATATGGAGAAGGCTGCTTTTAAGAGATGAAGGACTGCAGTGAGGGACAGAGAAAAAATGAAGGGAAAAATGAAGGCTGAGGTCATCTCCTCGATGCCAGTTCTACCTATGTTCTCTCTCCTGATACACCTGTGAGGCAGGTATCATCACCACCCCTATTTTAGAGACTCAGGAAAGTGGGGGTCAGGGAAAATGAGCAGCTTGCTCAGCCACACATCTAGTGAGTGGAAAGTCGAGGCAGCAGATCTGTCTGGTCCCAAACTCCGAGCTCTTCCTATGGAATCCTGCTGCATGAGGGGCGGGGACTACTGCTCTGGAGGAGAGCACCTACCCAGTGCAGTTGTTGGTCCAAATGAGCCGAGCCCGCTGATATGGGATGAGTCAGAGAACACCTGAAGGGGCCGGAGGAGGGGCGTGGGGCCACAGGAGACCTATGGCCGGATGCCTGAGGCAATCCAACAAGGCTTTGAAACGGAGGTGGGGGAAGCCGGCCACTTCTGCCGCTGAGAACTGCATGCTCCCCCGTGTCTGATGTCTGGGCGCTTGTCCTCTGGGAAAGGGGTGGGAAGGAATGTGGGCAGGCAGCTTGGGAAGACAGTTCAGAAGACAATTGTTTACAAGAGAAGAAAAAGAGATGCTTTGTTGAGTTGCAAGAAGAAATGAAGAGATGGCAACTCAGGGTGAGCGGAGACAAATGCCTACAGAGAGGAGAAGGAAGGCAGGAGTGGCTGGGGTGGAGGGCTCTCATGAGAGGTGGGATGGGGGGCAGAGTGGCTCCACACCGGACCCCGGGGGCCAGTCATCCATCCGAGATGACAACTGGGACACCAGGGAAGATGATGGGGGTGGGAGGGCACCAGGTGAAGTGAGGGGAAAGAAGAGAGGAGAGGGGAATGTGCAGGGTCCCCTCAGACAGGGATGGGGAGACATGGTCCACCACCATCACGGGCGGGAGGAGAATGAGGCTTCCTTGGGAGCAGTCTTCACCATTCCTGCCATCAGTGTGGGCTCTTCTGGTCCCTCTGCCCTGGAGAAGCTGGTGGCCGCTCCATCCCATGGTGACTCTAAGCCAGCCACTCAGAAAGGTTAGAGAGAGAAGATGCCCACTCCCCCACCCAGATCCGACGCCCAGTGGTTAAGTTGGCGCCCTCAAACCCCATTTCTGAGATCGCCTCCAATGTTAACTGGGTTCCGTCCCGAGTCCGTCAGTATCTGCGATGCTCCGAAACACAGCTTGCAAGAAAGAATTTCGGGGCAGCCTAAAAAAGAACTTTGCAGCAGCCGGGCCCAGAAGATCACACGTGGCCACAGCAGAGAGAGCTGGGTGGGGGACACGGATCCAGACGGAGCCTGGAGTATCAGGGTGCAGTGCCAGATGGCCGGCAGACCCCACCCCCGGCAATGCGGATTCAGGCATCCTGGGGAGACGGGGCCATGCCCGGGTTTAGGGGAAAACAGAGTCCTTTCCAGGCCCCTTCTGCTCATTATGAACACATATGATTCGCATGGGCTGAAAATGCCTGAAGCGGCAGCTCCGCTGGGCCTCACAGGGTGGGGGAGGAAGGATCGGGAAAGCGTGCTCAGGCAAGAAGAAACACAGCTGCTTCCTCCACACACACCCACATCCCTTCCATCCAAGGACAGTGGAGCCCGGCCTCTGGCCGCTGAGTAAAGCTCCAGGCCGCCCACCAGGGAGGCTGCTCTGAGGGGAGCTGCCCAGCTGGCCAAGGGGGTGCCAGTCTGAAAGGTATCCTGGCGGCGACCCAGCACCCCCAGCGCCTGGGGCACGTCCCTCACATTTGCAAGGACTGGTTACTTCCCTAAAGCCACAGCAACCTCTGAGACTATGGGAGAGGCAAGGGACCTGGGTGGCTCGACTCCCCTCCCTTGTCCCTGCTGAGATGCCCAGTCCTTTCCAGGGCAGCCAGGGGCAGGCAGTCTTGAAGGGTCACACTAAGAGTGACGTCTGTGAGCTGCACTTGGGTAAGAGTTTTCCCTGACCCTCTGATGAAGGGGCCTGATAACGAACAGCACCCAGCAGTTGCTTTCCGGAGTAGCCTCACGTCCCTGAGGTGGGTAGGGCATGACTACCCACACCGTGACCCTGAAGACTGACTCTTTCTTGTTGTCACAGCCCCTAGGAACACCAGTCCCTGTCAGGGATGTCTCTCACTAATCACAGCTGCCCCGCTGGGAGAGTTCCTCAAGCAGGCCCCAATTCCCACCCCAAAGCCAAGAAACAGATGCGGTGGGCAGAAGACACCCAGCGCTGTTGGCTGGGGCCCCCTAAGCCTGGAGGGACTTGGATCCCCTGCAATACCATTTTCCCTCCGTGAAATCGATCATCACATCTCACCACAGATGTTACACCGGGGATTCTGAGGCACCCAGGGTCTGGAAGATGAGGATACTTGACAAGACCCCCAAGCCCTTTCCAGAGCCACATCTGGGATGAAGGGGAGACACACAAGGTAGGGGGTATTAGGGTGACAGTGCCCCAGGCACTAAGAGGAAGGGGAATGGCTCAGCCTGCCACCAGGCCCCATCCAGCACCCTGGGGCCATCTTCAGGGTCCAGACCTCCGCAGGAGCTGAGGCCCAACCCTGCCTCTCTTCCCCAAACAAGGACAAAGGCAAATATCCCAGCCCTTTACCTCTTCTTTCCCATCTCCAGCCTCACACCAACTAGCACCCGACAAGCGAACAGGCT
The DNA here is from genome assembly GCF_011800145.1 of Mirounga leonina. Taxonomy (NCBI): domain Eukaryota; kingdom Metazoa; phylum Chordata; class Mammalia; order Carnivora; family Phocidae; genus Mirounga; species Mirounga leonina. The sequence continues at coordinate 35,175,780 of NW_023270825.1, read as the reverse complement.
CCTTAGAACTAAGGATGAGACTCGAGGAAAGGGGGGAAACCCAACTCTCCCAGCCTCTCCCTTTACTTAGGTACATTTTTGACACACAGGAATGTTCTGGACTTTTTGTAATCCCTACGAGAGGGCTTTATAAAGGTGAGGAGACCCAGGAGGATTAGGTGGTTTGTCTAAAATCATGCAGGAAAGCTCCAGCAGAATCATGGACTAGGACGCAATGTCCTGACTTCCACTCCAGAAGTTTTGGCTTTTTTGATACCTTGTTTTTTCTGCTTGGCCTCACACACACCTACACACTTACCTGTATGAATGGATTTTTTTTTTTTTTTTTTTTTACCAGAACGTGCTCTAATGTGGAAAAGTGGTGAGGGAGACAATTCATTGTACCATGATGTGCTTGAGGAAAAGACTGACGTGGAACAGCATGGACGCACCCGGGAAGGGGAGGACTGGGCTGGGGCTGGTAGGCTGCCCTCCCCCCCCAGGCTGTGGAGCCAGCTAGGCAGGGGTTCAGGTGCCTGGTCCACTCCTATCCACTCCCCCAGGCAGGAAGCCAGCATGCACTAGTGATGGGTTTCACAGAAAGCAACACCACATGGATCTATTCTACAGGGCGCCCACACAGGGCCACACACACAGGGGACAGCAGGAGAGCCACCGTGCCCCAGGCCAGGCCGGAGAGAAGGGGCAGCACAATGTCAGCCCTTCTCGGGACAGGCCTGCGGTTTCTGCAAAGGTGTCCCAGCCTGCATGGGACCCACTGTCCTCTCTTCTCAGACCCAAGACCAATTGGAGATTGTGCCCTCCCGTGGAGTTTTGGAGATCCTCATAAAGCCCAGCAAAGGGCTCAGAAAGGAGAAGCTGCAGCCTCGTGGCTGTTTCCATGAGGCCTCGGGCCCCGGGCCTGGTGTTCATTGGATTTGCCATCTGGTTTCTTCCTGTACCAAACCCAGGCATTTCCCCCTCTGGCGCAGTGGCCGGCTCTCTGGGAAGGGTCTCCACTGTAGGCTCATTCCCTCCTTCCAGAGATGCTCAGGCCCAAGCAGATTTTATTCCCCCAAACCCAGTGACATTCAGGGGCTGGACGGAGGCAGCTCGGATGCACGTGTAATTACATTCACACAGACGAACATGACAAACCACGGAGTCGCGCAGGAGGTCACAAAGGAGCCCGCAGACCAGGGACACCACTGCACGGAGACACACAGGGACGCGCAGCTGAAGCGTGGGCCGTGGGGGACAGTCCCAGCCCCAGCGTCCACAGTTCGGGCCAGCCCCCCGAGTTCTCTCTCCTTCCAGTAGGGGCTGTCTCTGGGAAAAAGGGGCTGGGACGAAGTCCACCAGAGACCCCACATGCGCTGATGGGAGCTTCAGAGGGCACTTCTGGGAGAGGCCCTCCATCGGGAGCCCAGGAATGCCCTCTGCTGGACATGACGGGCCGGTGCAGCTCAGAAAGCGAGGACTCTGGCCAGGCTGGAGGCGGCAGAGGGAGCTCAGCGTGGGAGAGGGTGTGTGTGTGACTCTCAGAAGTGTGAGAACGGCCGAAATACAGACCTGACAGAGATTCTGCATACTCATCGTATGTGCATTTTTCTGGGGTGGCTGGTGTATCAGAAATTTCCACCTAGAACACCAATCTCCCTAAAGGTTCATGCAAGCTCAATCGGGCAGCTGGACAGGTAGGGGTACATGCACTGGGGAGCCATGCAAGGCACGTGCTGATGTTTTGTCTTCTTCTTAGCTGCTCCCCAGGGCATTTCTCCAAAATCCGGGTTACAGCCTCCCGGGCTCCCTGCACGGGCACCTTGGGTCTTTTCAGTTAATGGACCTATTCCTTCCTGAAGCCATGTGCCCCACGCCTTCGGCAGCTGGTCTGTCTTGGACCCTCCCAACACTTCTGTCAGCCAGGTCTCTGCTGCACCCTCCTTTTCTACAAGGCCGGGGGGGAGGGGGGGACTGGCCCTGTGACCCAGAAGCCCTGGGGCTCTCCTTCACTCCTGCTTCAGAGCCAGCTCCACCTTCAAACCGACCCACAGGCATCAGGCCCAGAGGGGGTGGGGGAGGGAGCAAAGAGGAGGGTGCTCTGTGTAGGAGGGAGGGATGGGCTAGAGGGTTGGGTGTCCCCCCTTCACTGCCCTGAATGCCCGTGGCTGAGACAGGCGAGATCAGATGGTCTGTTTGTGCATGTGTGAGAGAAAGAGTGTGTGTGTGTGCGCGCGCGTGTGTGTGAATGTGTGTGTAGGGCATGCTGTGTTAAGGGTGGAGTGAGAGGGAAAATGGGAGAAGAACGGTATATAAAAATAAGTCTTCCCTGGATCAACTGTTTCTCCTAATGTAGATGAATTTGTAGATGGTGATGTATTTATACAATAAAATTTATTAGACTAGATAAAATCAAACTAGTAAGAGTCATGTCAGTGGGCTGGCATGTCAGTTTCTTCTGGGTTGAAGCGAGGAGGGGAATTATTCTAGAAATTAAGGAAACCTAAGTAAAAAAGAAGACTGATCTGAAGGAGGAGTCTGGAAGCGTGGGTGGTGCATGCCTGTCCTCGCGTTCTGCCCCGGCTGAGCCTAGTAGGGATGAGAGGGTTCTGGCAGCAAGGACTCCCAGGAACCAGACAGATAGGACAGGAAACTGACCGGGGATGTTCTCTCAGTGGCTGCACGATGCGGACCTCGGGGAGCCTCCCCTGCTGTCTCGCCTTCTTCCTCTTGAGGCCTATGGAAGACATAGCCCTCCTTTAGAAACCATCTCCCCAAGGCCAATGCCTAGCCCTAGACCTGGCTTCCCACTCTCCCCACCAGGAACATGTCAACTCTCTCCCGGTCCGGGTCTCCTCGCAAAGGCACTTAGCAAGGAACTGCTTAATCTGAAACATACGGCAGACCCTTCAGAAATGGACATGGTTGGAGGCAGAATGGCCTCTGGGGGCACGTGTTCAGGTGGCTCCCAGAACGGGGCGGGTGGAGTGGGGGGGGGGCGCGTTTCTGCCTGTACCAGGCCTTCAGGCCACCCGTGTTTTGGGGGAAACAAAAGCTCTTCTCCGCCTTTAGGCTGCAGACACTCCAGATTTCTCTGGCTAGTGGCCCAGGTATTGTTAAGACGTCAGGGAGCCCGTTTCTGATGAAAAGTACCCTCCCTCCCCCTTCCCACCCATCCTCCTTGGCAGAACGCTCCTGCTAAATCCACTGCCTGGCCCTCCCCACACTTACCCACTCTCCTCCTCCTCGGGTCTCTCTGGGGTCTGGCGTTCTTTTAGCTCAAGCTAAGGGGAAGGAAAGGTCCAGGGTATCAGAGTAGCCACAGAGAAGAGCCTGCTTGCTGTTAGACCAGCTTTCCCTAAAGATGCCTCCCCACACACCTGGTGTTTGTTTTTTTAGAAGTCACCCCTTTAGTCTTTTGCATTCAGAAGTACTTTCTACGTCTCCTCTTTCCTTCCCACTCTGCCCCTCACCGAGCCTTTTACGCTGTCCGTGGGCGCCTAATAACAGGCTCAGAGTTCTTGACTCGGGATCCCCCACCCGAGGCGCAGCTACGGGGCCTCCCCGTGCCTGTTCCCAGCTCACCGTGGTGGGCTTCTCCAGGGCGGCAAAGCGCTCGGCCCAGGGGGCTGTGGATTTCTCAAAAGCCTCGTGCCTCTTGATAAGCTTCTCCACACCATCCACCGTGTGTCCAAAGTCCCGACTGGCCAGGTAGGGCTCCTGGGCGATCAGCCACGCTTCGGCCACAGAGGCGTCCCTCGAGAACTGGCACACTTCCAGGGCTGTGCGGGGACCAAGCCACAGACCCACCCGCAGGCCCCAGGGCCTGTTAGCGCTCAGCAGTGGGCCGCTCCGCAGACAAGGGGCTGGCCGGGCAGGAGGCCCGCACAGGGGCCCTGAACCTCGCGGACACCCTGTTCAGCGGTGCCCTGCTGCCTGAGACCACTCCGTCCCACGCCATGTGGGGGGAGGGTTTCCTCATTCCTACCCACAGTCATACTGGAAAAACACATGAATTAGCACAAACACTAGTTTGAAAGCAAAATAGGATTCAGACGTCTCCTTTTGAGGAGCAGCCATTGGCCTTGAACGCCCTCTTCCCAGCCCTTGGCTGCCCCACATAATCGTGCACAAGCAACCAGGGGCCGTCAGGCCTTCCTGGCTCGTGTGTAGCCAGGAGTGGTGGGTTTTCCACCTCTCCTTAGTCTCCAGCTGCAGGAGACAGAGCCCTCTCTGTGCCTGACATGCTTCAGATCAAACATGTGGGAGGCGCCAGAGCCTTAACCTGACCCCTCCCCAGGCTACAAGGACACCAGCCTGGCACAAGGCGGCGGTGTCCTCCCAGTAGAAGCCGAGCCACTCAGGTTCTGCCTGGACCCAGGTGGGGCAGAGGGCAGGCACGGAGAGGGCATGCTGGCTGGTAAGAGGTGGGCTGCCAGCAGTGTGTCCATGTGACTCTTCTGTGCGGACGCCCGAGGCCCTTGGCCCCAGAACCTTGCTGATGGGTGGCATTCTGGGGGCTCTTCTCTAGGCAGTGAAAATCACCTCCTCCCTGTCCCCACCTCAGCAGGAGTCTGCCCCCTTTCCCAAGTTCTGGGTCGCAGGTGCACTCACACATGCGGAGCTGTTCCTGGCGGTTCTCCCACTTCTCATCCATCTCCTTCCTCCTGGATAGCACCTGCTTCAGTTTCTCCCTAATCTGTGGGAAGGAAGGGAGAATAGCTCAGGCTTTTGGTAAACCTTCCTTTTGTCTGAGGGGGTGTGCAAATGGGTCCTGCAAAGCATGCTGGGTTTGGTCATAAGGACCTCACTTCACATCTTGGCCCTTCCCCTTGCCAGACGTGCAACCTTGGGCAAGTTACTTAACCTCTCTGAGGCACGTGTGCTTCTCCTAGGACATGGGTGTTGCCAACGCCAAAGCATGCACACATGTGGGTGGTTAGGTGGGTTATGAGCCTGCTCTCCCCTACTAAGCTGCCAACCTTGGGTGGGGTTGCTGGGGCTTTCGTCCCTGGGCTTGCACACAGCCCTGATGCTCCAGGAGTGAAAGAAAGAGTCTCTCAGAGAAACCATGGCCCAGAGCTCCCTCCCAGGAAGCTGTGTGGCCCGGCAGGAATGCAGGCAAGGACAGGGAGGGGCTCCTCTTCACCCCACTGTCCTCTCACCTCCTCCGAGGCCTGGTGCTGTCTCTCCAGCAGGGACCCCCCCAGCTCCAGGCAGGCACTGAAGTTCTTGCTCCGGGTGTCGATCTCTGCCCTGATGCCCTGGTGATACTTCATGAGCAGCTCCACCGAGGAGACGTCCCTGGGGGGTGGGCGGGCCATGGGTCAGGGAGGGAGTTTGGGGAAGAAGGAAACTCGGGGTGACTCTGGCCTGCCTGATGCCAAGTCCAGACCAGAGAGGGCCGCCCCCCACCTGCCTGGGAGTCTGACCCCACTTCCTCCTCTCTCTCTGGCCAGCCAGGGGCTCCTCTGCCAGCCCAGCCCCAGTGGGAACGCTGATGCCCTAGTGTCTTCTGTTGGTCAGTGGGCAGGGGATGGGTTGGGGGTTCAGGGACCCCGAAAGAAGCCTGGGAATATTATTTGACAATAAAAAGGAATGAAGTTCTGATGCTTGCTACAACATGGACGAACCTTAAAAGGTTTGCACTAAGTGAAAGGAGCCGGTCACAGAGGACCACATATTGTCTGAGTCCCCTTCTATGATGAGTCTAGGACACAGGCAAAGCTAGAGAGATGGAAAGCAGATTTGTGGTTGCCAGAGGCTGGGGAGAGGAGGGAATTGTGGGGTGATGACTGCTAGTGGGTACAAGGCTTCTTTCTGGGGTGATGAAAGTTTTCTAAACTTAGACTGTAGTGAGGGTTGTACCCGGTGATCGTGCGAAAACCCCTGCATGGGACATGTTACGTGGCTGAATGGTATGTTATGTGAATCGCATTCTGAATCAAGATGGAAACTATACAGTCTTGGCCATCAGGACGGGCACTCCAGGGCAGAGGGACAGAGATGGGCATGAGCCCCGCGCCCCAGACAAGGAGCTCCTTCTGGAGCTTGGGGAGAATGGCTGCCTCGTCCC
>NW_023270825.1:35092820-35169625 GCF_011800145.1 Mirounga leonina | reverse complement strand
TCTGGATGCGTGGAGCGCTTGCTCTCCCTGACAGCTGTAGCTGGGGTCACTGCCCTGCCGTCAGGTCTGAACGGCAGACGTCCTTCTCGCCACTCTCCAGGCTCCCGTTATTCTGCGATGGCCGGTCCTCCCAGGAGAAGCCGAGCCGCTCTGTTTCTGCCTGGACCCAGCCTCAGGTGCCCCCACAGTCCAAGACGGTCTCTCCAAGGAGGAGGCCCAGGGCAGCGGCCTGGTCTGCCAGGCTTGGGGACAGAGTAGCTGAGGAGTGGGGCGGCCCCGAGCATGTCCCCCTTACCTAGGCTTCTCCTGGGTCTCGATCTGCCGGATGATGCCCTCCATCCAGGAGAGGAGGTCTCGGGCCATGGCGAAGAAGCGGAATTTGTCTGCCGTGTCTACCAGCTGTGTGCGGCGGCCGGCACAGGCGTCCAGCAGTGCTTGCCACGCGGCAGACACCTCCTGCTCCTTGTTCTGGATGGTCTCTGCTTTCTCCCCAGCGTATGCCTTCTGCAGGCGGCTGGCCACGTCCTGGAACTGCTGGACCTGTGGTTGGGCAAAACCGGACGTTGTTCCCTAGAAAGATGTGTCCTGGGCCTCTGATGGGCAAGAGGTCTGTCTCCTCCAGGTCTCCCTCCCCAGGGCTCTTCTGGAAGGCAAGATCTTCAGCCTCCCACCAGTGCTGGGAGGGAAGTCTCCTCGTTTTGGCCTCTATGGACCCAAGCCATCTTTTGGGCTTTGATGAGAATATGGGAGTGAAAGGGACTCTCTGCCCTTTGATCTCCCCAGAAGTACTGTAGTAAGAGTAACTACGTGCCAGGCATGTTTCACAGGCACCCTATGAAAGAGGTACTATTGTGATCCCTGTTTTTGAGATGAAGAAACTGAGGCACAGCGAGCCTGAGTGAGTGGCCTGAGGTCACTGACACTAGAAGAGGGGTGCAGACTGGAGTCCCTGTTCTTAACCACTCTGCATGCTGCCCGTCAAGGAAGGAGCTCTACCAGATCCCCTCTTTGAGGCCGGCCCCAGTGCAATGAGGCCTCATTCCTGAGACTTCAGTGGGCTGCGCCCCCCTCAGGGGCTCTGGCACCCCCAAAGCACAAGGACCGCAACAGGCCTCACCTCCAGCCGGATGACAAATTCCTAGGAGGTCCTCTTCTGAGTGAACCAGGGCCCAACCCACCTTGGCGTCCTATCCCTGGACCCCGCTGGCTGGGTGCAGGGCTCCACAGCCAGCCCGTCTCTCCTGGGACCTCTGGAAGGCTGCCAAAGCCCCGGCAGGGGGGTCCCCTTGCCTTCACCCTTTCCATCACTCCAAGTTCTGTGGAGCCCTGTGGGCCTGCAGAGGTGCCTCGGGGGCCAACCCACTGATGGGAGGAGGGGGTCTAAGCAGATCCTAGGGTACTCCCAGCTCCCATGTAGAAAGACTGAACAGCCCGGTGGCCAAGGGCATGGAGTCTAGAGCCAGGACGCCAGGACACCAGGATCTGAATCCTGGCTCCACTGTTTGTCCACACGTTCCAGGGAACTTGTTTACTCTCTGTGCCTTGCTTTCCTCATCTATAAAGTGCAGATGATGTTAGTACCTAGCTCAGAGCGTGGCCATGAGGAGTCAGTGACTAAATGTAATGCTGATACCAATACTCGGTGCTAGAAATGCACCATATATGTGTTCCCTAGGAGCCCTGTTGCACAACCAGAGACAGCATTTTAAGGTATTTTATGCCTTGGGTTTTTGTGAGGTTTCAGTTTGAAGAACTACTTCTGAAGCTAAAGAACGACCGAAGGCCACAGCTCCCGCCCACAGCAGCCCGAGCTGCTGCCTTTCTAAAGAGGTGACATTTCCTGGTGTCCATTGCAGAGGGTGACACCCCCGGGCCCCTGGGGAAGAGGTGGATGGCAGGGCCCTGGAGCCTGCGGGGGCGGTGGGGGGGGTGGGCAGCAGGGGACAGACGGCACCTGCACGCCCAGCAGGTGCAGCTCCCGCTCGAAGGCCGTGTGCACCCGGTGGAAAGACTCGGCGGTGCTGGCGTCCAGCCCCACGTCCTCCGGCAGCTCTCGGTGCTTCTCGTCGATGAGGCCCAGGATCTCCGTGCCCGTGTAGAAGTAGCGGTGCAGGTCATAGGAGGCGGCCAGCAGCTGCATGCGCGTGTCAATGAGCTCCAGCAGGTCCGCCCACATTTCGTTCAGCCCATCCTTCCACTCGGCGATCGTGGCCGCTTCGCTGTGGCCTGCGTCGATGAGCCGCTCAATGACGACGTTCACGTTGTCCACCCGCTCCTGCCCAATCGCCCCCGTCTCCCGGGCAAAGTCCCGGAACTTGTCCCGCAGCAGCTGGACGTGGGGGAACAGAAAGGCGGTTACTGGGGCCCAGGGGTGGGGTGGGGTGATCGCCCCAGCTGCAGACTTCCGCAGGGCGGGAACCCCCCCCCCCGGGGCCACAGCTCCCCAGGGCAGCCTGAGCTCACGCCGGCGCGTCTCCATCTCTGTGCAGCACTGCGTGCGTGCGCGCGCCTGGCATGACTGCTCCTGCGTCTCTGGCCTTCGAGGAGGACAGAGAGAGCAGTCACTGTGAGTACTCACTGTAACATGGTCAAAGTCTTGCCCCATCTCAGGGGAAGAGGCCACCAGCTCCTTTTCTGAAATCCACTGCTCCAAGTCATCTGCCTCCCGCTTCAGCTGGAACAGGTGATACATGTTCTCCAGCTTCCGCCTGCGTTCTTCGGCTATGTCCTTCAGCCCTGCGTACTGCTTGTCCACTTGCCCCTGAAGTCGGATGATCTGCTCCCTGGAATTCAAAACCAGAGAGCACTCAGAGACGAAGTCAGAGAGCACAGAGCAGCCAGCTCAGAGGGGCCGATCTGCTCCTCCCCAGCCCCATGGCAGGGAGAGCTGGGGAAAGGAAACTAGGAGAAATGACAGCAGCTTTTCCTGGGAAGTGCTGGGGAGAAAAAGAACCATCCCTTAGACCAGAATGCCTCAGGGGATGACCGAAATGTGTCCCCTCCGGACAGGGTGCCTCCCACCATCATCTCTCACTCGGGGAAGCTCAGGGAGACAAAAGGGAACGCCTCCATTATTCTCCCAAGGAGGCTGATGGAGCAGCACTGTGAGCCCGGCTCCAGAGGCAGCAAGGATGGGGCCTGTAGAACCAGGGGCTCAATTCTTGGGGCTCCTTGGGAGATACTGGGGTGGCTGATGAAGCCCCACAGCTGTGGATGCCCTGCAGGCAGCTGAGGACCAGGCCACGCCTGGGGGTGCAGCCTGTCGTGTCTGGCCCAGGCAGACCCACATACTAGATGGGTGTAGGTTTTCTACCTTCATGCCTATATAATGATTTTTGCTGGGACACTGGGAGATCCTGAAGTACCTTCTGGACCATAAAGAGAAAAACAAAGTTACTCTTCAGTGTCTCTTAGCATAATCTAATTCTTCAAAAGATTGGAGCTCTTGGTTCACCAAGAGGGTACTTTCGCTATTCCATTTTCTGATCTTTTTGCAAACTAGGCCTTAGTTGGCCCTGTTTGAAGTTCCTCATGCAAAACCAAGGCATGAGATGGAACTGGGCCAGCCAGCAGTCCAGAAAGCAGTGGCCTCAAACCCAGTTATCCCCAAGACTGTTGCTGTTTTCCCACTTGGACCTGAAGGGGTCCTGGTTGGCGGGGCCCCTGGCCTGATGTCCATGACCCGGCACACTCACCCCTCAGGGTGGCCCGCAGACAGCAGGCTCTGGGCCCTGGCGGCCAGCTGCTTGATATTCCTTCCGTATTCCTCCAGCGCGTGTTGTTGCCTCACATGCCTCTTCAGCATCACGATGGCGCCCTCTTCGTCCTAGGAGGCAGCGACTCTCAGGGCACCTGCTCCTGGAGGCGCCTGAGACTGGGGTGGGGGCAGGGGCGGTGGCTGCAGCCAGGCTCGTGGGACCCTCCCAAGAGAACGGGGCACGAGTCCTTCCTGCTACTCGTTTCCCAACAATACCCTACCTTCCTCTTGATTCCTTTCTGATACCTACCCTCCCAGGCCCAGCTCCAATCTTCTGACCCCACGAAAACTTCCCTAGAGACGCCTCAGCTCATGTCTCCCTCCCTCCCGGTAGCCCCTCAGGACAGAATCCATGGCACCAAAAAGGTGGGGAAATCTTGGGTTCAATCACATCTAAGTCGGCAAATGGGGCACCTGGCTGCAGGACGTACGTTGTGGCGGGTGTCCTCGTACACGGGGGCTTACAATGTGTCACTGCCCCCTGGCTGCCCCGCCCCAGCTCTTCCTCTTGGCCTTGGCTCCCAGCCCCGGCCAACCTTGGGGGTCTCGTCGGAGATGATGTAGAGCTCCTGCTCACTGATCCAGGCCTCGGCCTCGCCTGCGTCCAGGTAGTACTGCTGGGCCTCGCTGGTGTCCTGCAGGCGCTGCAGCCTCCTGGCTGCTGCCTCCCGCAGCGCGTCCCATGAGGCCTGCAGGTGCCCCAGGCGCTCCTCCATGTCCCCGAAGTCAATCTCAGCCGCCTCCACCAGCCGCTGCCCTCTCTGCAGCACGTCCTCCACCCGCGGTGCGTGGCCCAGGATCTCGTTCTGCAGCGTCTGTGGCCGGAGGGAAAGGCTGGGAGGTGAGGGAGGGTGGCCGGGCCCGCGTGCAGCGGGTCACCCAGGGCCACTTTCGGCACCTCTGGCAGGCCCCCGCTCTGGGAAGTGAGTGTGGAGCGGGCAGTGGCCATAAAAACTGGCCCTGACTGCACAGCGCCCTGCATCCGTGCCCCCTGCCTTCACCCCTACAGCCTTTGGAGAGGGGAGGGTTGGGGGGGGCAGCCCGCGGCGGGGTAACTCGTGCCCAGTGAGTGGCAGTGCTGGCCTTTGAGCGGGGCTCTCCCTGCTCCCTAGTCCTCCTGCGTCTCAGCACAGCTTGCTTCTTAGCTGGACGGGTTGGAGGAACGGAGAACGATTGTTAAATGGCCTTTGATATCTTATTTTAGCACCTCTGGCTCCTTGGGAGACAAGAGTTGATGGTGGCTCCTTGCTCAGATTTTAGGATTTTGGCTTTCCACCCCCCATTTCTATTTCTTAAATCTTTTGTGAGCTCTGTATTATTTGCTGTTTAAGCATTTGGTCATGAAGAGGGCATTCTCCTCTCTCTGGTGATGGGGTCGCCTTTTTCTTGGGTGGGCCATTCCCCATGTGTGGCTCACTTTCGGGGTCCTAGAGGCCCGGGCCTCGCTGCTTCTTGCATGTGGGCTCTCGGCTCCTTACACCTCATCTCCTCCCTTTCTGCAATGTCCCCGTGGCCTTTAAAACCATCCGGAGGGCATACACACAAGCCACACAGGGACTGTCAGCATTGAAAATACACAGAACCAGCGAGAGTCACAAGTCACCTAACTTGCCAAAATGCCTTCTTACCCTTTATACTCGGAATCTCAATCCTGACAATTTTTCGTGGTCCATGCAGTTGAATTCAAACAACCCACGGTGTCAGCTCTGTGTGCCTCTTTCTTTCCCTGAGATCCTATAACTTCTGCAAGGGATCCTAAAATCTATTTCTCTCTTTTTAAGCAACTCCTTTCTAGGCTCCCGTGCAGTGTGCTTCCTTATGATGTATTCTTACTACATCATGTGTCCAACACAGAGCTATGAAGTAATTTCCTAGGTCCTGGGTCTGGTTCTAGGCTCTAGGGACAACATGGAAACAAGATCAACAAAACCCCTGCCTTCATAAAGCTTACACTATCATGGAGGGAGCCCTCCAGGTGATTCTACTGTGCAGCCCAAGCCAAGAACCATTCATGTGGTACCTTGCAGGATTGGTTCTAGTTGCAATGGATAACCATTAGAGCAGTGGTTCTCAAAGTGGGATCCCACACCAAGAGCATCAGCGTCACCTAGGATCTTGGTAGATGTGCAAGTTATCAGGCTCTACTCCGAGAGTTTGAATCAGTAGACCTGAGATGGAGCCTGGTCGACTGTGTTTTAACAAAGCCCTCTGGGTGAGTCTGGTGCATACTGAAGTTTGAGAACCACCGCAATAGAGAGAATGATAAAATGAGATTTAAGCTGTAGCTCATCTAGCTTAGCGTAGTCTTGGCTAGGGCAGCCATGCTCTGCCAAGAGACTGTCTTTCCCTTCTTGGTTAGGGAAAATATACTTGTGTTGCCCTTTTCCTGAAATAGCAACCTTCATCCAGGGGAGCTGAGAGTCTCTTGGCAATCACACCGAGGCCAGACAGAGCCAAAGTCTTTGGTGTTGGAAGGACTGATGTCAGCTCATTTTACAGTTGAGGAAACTGCGGCCCCAGGGTACTATCTTCTACCAGTCCCCTTCCTGTAACTGCAGGTTGTGGCATTAATTGAACCCCTACCTACTACCTTCTAGCCCAAGACCCTGCCTGTGCACACTGGAGCCTTTATGACTAGGTCACGTCAACTGGAAGCAAAGGTCTGAGGAAACGTTCGGACACCTCTTTGAACGTAACTCAGCCGCGTGCCCAGTCGCTGGGCTCTGTGAGCAGATGTCAGCTGCTGTTATTCTGAGGAAGGACCCGCTGCCACGGCCTTTCTTCCCCAGGGATCTGCAATGCTGCCTGGCGTGCTGGGACACACTGCTCTTCTCGGGGACCAGTTTGCAGGCTCGTGTTGCTCTTGGCTGTGGCGCCCCCCACTTCCTGACCCAGAGAGTAGAGCAGGCAGGAAGGGCGACTCTCTGCCCAAGAGCAGGGCTCGATGAGCCCATGCAGCTGGCCTTCTTGGAAGATATGAGAGGATGCTTGTACTCCTGATACAGGAGGAAGTATTGCATCTGCTCACTTCCAGGAGTCTGACCGGGGCCTCAGGAATGACCCATCAGGCTTAAGAAAGAGCAGAAGAGCAAATGGATGTTGCTCCAATAGGCTCAGGGACCAAGTTTAGTGGCTTCCCATGAGTATCCTCATGTGGCAGAAGAAATGGGGCCTACTTGCCCCGAGGATACCCAACCAGCCAGGCTCAGTCTGTCTTGGGAAAGAAACCAGGAGCTAATGGGCTTCCTTTCAGGGAGGCCACGGATACAGAAGCGATAAAGCACATGACACCCCGGGCCAGGGTGCTGCGCTCACCGAAGCTCCGATGGGTCTGAATGGCTCCGAATCCCGAAGCATCTGGATACCCCCCTACCAGCCCTGGCCCTGCCACGGACTTCCCAGAATTCTCTCTGCCATCCCCAAAGCTGCTCTTTTCACGGGATCTGGGGGCCCCACAGCTACCAACAGGAACAATAATCTGCTGGTGCTGGCCTTCTGCAGGTCAGGGCTGGGCATTCCACCCTGCGCAGGGCAGGGGCAGGGGCAGGGAGGGGGCAGGTGGGGGGACTAACCAGGTGAAGCAGGACTCACCTGATTCTTCTTCATTAGCAGCTGCACAGTTTGCAGATTCGTGCCATAGTCGGCTGACTGGGCCAGAGGCAGCCTCTCTTCCACCCAGAGCTATAGAGACCAGAAGGCAGGGGTCAGCTGGTGACAGTCGTGGCCACCCTCTTCCAAGCACTCACCCTGGGTCAGACAGAGCTCTCTCCTGTCCCCATTTTACAGATGGGGACACACAGATATTTTGAATTGAGGTTCCAAATAACTTGCTTCTGGTCATACAAGGGGAAGGTAATATAGGTGGATCTTGAACGCAAGTCTGTCTGTCCCAAAGTCTGTGACTGAGTTACCGTCCAAAAAGCACTGGCTTCACTTTCATATTTAATGTAATCATCACAACAGCTCTGCGATCAGGAGGTGAGAGGACCAGACATGTGCTAAGAACCACCCTGGGCGGCAGCCAGTTATCCTGATGGCAGCTGCCGGCTCAGCCCCTGGGGGTGAGGTCTGCGGCCAACTCACTGTCTCATCCTCTAAGTCCCTGCTGATCTGCAGCTTGGCTCGGGATGATTCCAGCTGCTTCTTCCTCCTCTCCAGGGGCTCCAGGAGGTCCAGGAACCGCCTCTCGATGCTCATGTCTGTGTCTCCTGCCTCCTCTCCCAGTGAGGGCACCTGGGCAAGCAGCTCCCCCAGCTCCTCTTTCCGCACGTTCACTTGGTCCTCCACACGCTGGGACACAAGGGGACAGAGTCTGTTAGTAACAGCCTTGGCACCTGGGTAGTCCCATGTCCTCTTCATCATCCATATCCTATCTATCCTTAAAGGCCCAGCCTCCCCCAGGAAGTCTCCCTGGATGCCCCCACTCATCCTTCCTGTAAGTGCCTGTCCTATACTTCTCGTGCATGCTTTATTTTTAACCCAGGATCCCTCTCTTACCCACTGCAAAGGAGTAGGAGACGGGTTATGAACCAGGAGACATTTTTGCTCCAGCCCAGCTCAGAGGAACAGAAGGAGCACTTTCAGGTTTCAGATTTGCTCCCCCAGATCTCCTAGTCCAACATTCCCAGTCTACAACCCACTCACGTGCCTTCAGCTTAGCCAACATCCGGTTGACGCTGGTCAGGTCCTTGCCCGGGTCATCAGACCGCAGCTGGTCCTCCATAGCGCTGATCCACTTGTTGAGGTCAGCGTGGGTCTGTGAGCGCAGGTAGGAGCTCCTGGCAGCCGAGAGGTGCTGGGCCCTCTCCTGGGTGGTGGCCTGAAGCTCATCCCAGAGCCGGTGCAAATCTTCCAGCCTCTGGGACACCAGGGCTCTACACTGGGTCTTCTCCTCCATCAGCTGCTTTCCCTCCTGCGTGGGGCAGCAGGAGTGCTCACCTCTGAGGCCCGGCAGCCTTGAAGCGGTCCTGCTCCGTGGGGTTGCCGGGGGTTCACCGAGGGGAGATCACGGAGGCGCAGAATCTGCCTAGAACTCAGGTGAGGCTCCACTGAAAGACTCTGCACCCTCAGAGTTATTTGCAGGAGAAGGTGGGACAGGGAGGGGTGTGTTTGGGGCAAAGGACTCAGGGAGACTGTAGTATGGGCAGTTCTTGCAGGCCAGGACCAGCTGATGTTAAATTATTTTTTAATTAAAAAAAAAAAAAGATTCAAGATCCACCCAGGTACAGCCAGCATGGAAAGGCCTCCACTCTCTCAACTGTCTTCCCAGGGGCTGTGCACTAGCCTTTGGTGATATCTTTTCGTTACTGGGTTTGTCTTACTGGGTTTTCACCTGTATAAATGTACCCTTTCAGGTGGATACAGTATGATATGACTTGGGCCTAGGAATATATGTTGCTAATAACAATCAATATTTACTGGATGCCCCATAAGTGCCAAGTACTATGTATGCTAAGTGCTTTAATGTCCACAATTCCCTTGGGTAGGTACTGTTATTATCCCCATTTTTCAGACGAAGAAACTGAGGCCCAGGGAGGTTGAGGAGTCAGACAGTCTGGTTCAGAGTCTGCACCTTCGACCACTATGGATGTTGCCCCGTGTGGACCCTACGCCTGCTTCTTCCTGGACAGCCACAGCAGGGAGGAGCAAAGGTAAGGGATTCCCGGATTGAACGCCAGCTACATTTTGACTTGGGCCCTGGAGCAGGCCTGTTATAAGGGGGTCATCCTTTTAGGGTCCCCCATCTATGAGGGGTGTGAATGACCACTCCCTGGTGGTCTTGCCCATCCAAACGATGAGGGCCCATGGTCCCCTGGACCACTCTGCTCATCTGCCATATCCCCCTGCCCTCGGGCAGGACAGTGCTGGGGCCCTGGTGAGGATAATGGGAGGCACACGGACATAACTGGTGTCCTGGGGGCAGCAGAGGCTGAGGCACTCCCTCAGGTATCCTCAGGGTCTGGACTGTCTCCAGACTCAGGTGCCCTAGAGGACGCACCACTTCTGACCAGGCCTGACGGGACTGGATAAATCAGGAGCTCTGAAGGCTGGACTACTAATTAGAGAAGTTTTTCATTTGCAGGTTCTGTACTGTCCAGTAAGGTTCAGACGGTGCCTATGCCCCACGTGAAGCCCCATTCAGGCACGCACATCTGAGCAGAGAGCCCCCGGCACTCACCACTCGCCTCACTTACCGCATCAATGCTGTCTAGCCACCCCTGGTGGGAAGCCAGGTCTGCCATAAATGCCTGGTGCTTTGCCCACTTGTTTTGCAGGTTTCTTGCATCGTCATAGGAGACATCCTGAGATGTTAGCAGCTTGTCATTGATCCAGAGAGTGAGCTGTGGACAGAAAGAGGGAGTCCAACAGTCTCTGAGTGGACCTCTTTGGCCAGGGGCTCAGGGCAGGACGTGCTGCCCACCTCTGGCTGCAGAAGGCGGCCCAGGGGAGGAAGTATGAATACAGCAGAGTACTACTCTCCAAAACTCTGGGTCCCTAACTCTCAGCACAAGCAACTTCATCTGTGTTGTTTCAGGGCTAAAATATCAGCCCCTGAGTGTCTTCTCATACGCTCTAGCCAAGTGTATGCAGTGTGACACCAAGGATATTTATGCTTCTCTCCATTTTTCCAGGACCTAGGACAGGGCCTGGCCTACTATAAGAAGTGAGTGTTTACTGGATGGATAGATAAATCCACCCTTTGGCAGTAAGGTGAGAAATCATTAATAAACACAGAGAAAATGTTATCTGAGGAAGAAGCCAAGGGCAGAACCTGTAATTAACAATGAGGGAAGAACTCTGATGAACATCCAATGTTTCCAAGATGACCTGGCGGCATACCAAGCCTGGATGGTGCCAAGGGCAGAGGCAGATGAAAACAAAGTTGTTTGGGCCGAGAGGAAAGGGGTATGAGGACGGGAGAGAGAAAGAAGTCAGAGAAAGCACCATTCCACACAGAGGTACCACTCATGGAGGGACTCAGGAGTGCACGTTAAAAACCTTCCTTGCACAACTCACCCCAGGCTGAGCAAGGGCCTTCTGAGTCAGCTCTCCAACTGGGAGACTTGTTGAAAACGCTGCTCTCTCTCTCTCACCCCTTGAGGTTCTGATTCATCTGGGCCTGAGTGGGGCCCAGGACTTTGCATTTAACAAGGGCCAGGACTGGCTCCATAATTTGCAGAGGCCCAGTGTAAAATGGAAATGCTCAAAATTATTAAGAATTTCAAGACGGCAGCCACAGAGCATTAAACCAAGCATGGGGCCCTAGATGAATGCACAGGCGGGCTGTCCTTGAGGCCAGCCTTGATCAGGGCCCTAGGGGACTCTTTATGTAGATAGCCCTCTTTGAGAAACGCTGCCCTGGAGTAGGCAAATTAAAATTTATAGATTTGGGGAAAAAAATAATAGAACCAAAGATTCTAGAGGATGACCTAAGCTATCAAATACCCAGAGTTTCCCTCATGAAATCATTAATAAACACAGAGAAAATGTTATCTGAGGAAGAAGCCAAGGGCAGAACCTGTAATTAACAATGAGGGAAGAACTCTGATGAACATCCAATGTTTCCAAGATGACCTGGCGGCATACCAAGCCTGGATGGTGCCAAGGGCAGAGGCAGATGAAAAAAAAGTTGTTTGGGCCGAGAGGAAAGGGGTATGAGGACGGGAGAGAGAAAATTCCAGACTCCCAACTTAGAAAGGATCCCTGTGGACTTCCATTCCCTTCCTTTCCCTTCCCCTTCCCTTCCTTATTTTTTTTAGTAATCTCTACACCCAATGCGGTGCTCAAACCCATGATCCCGAGATCAAGAACCACACACTCCTCTGACTGAGCCAGCCCGGTGTTCCCCCCCCCGCCTGCCCCGAGGAACTTTCTACCTCTAGGGCACTTTGCTCCTAGAAGGGAACCTCCTGCAAAGTGTCCTGCCTTGCTGGAGCCTTACCTCCTGGCAGTTCTGGAGGAAGTGCTGGAGCTCCAAGTTGTCTTTCAGAATGATGGAAGTTTCCTCAGCCTTCTCCTTGTTTTTCCTGTGCCTAGAAGGGAAGCCGGAGGCTGTCATCACCACAGGGCTGCGCCCGGGTACCTCGAACACCACCACCAGCCCTACCTGGGTCTGGCCCCGTGACCTTGGGGGCCAAGAGTACCTGTCCTCAATCAGCTGCACCTTCTCCAGGATCTTGTCTGAGTAGAGGTTTTCTTCAGCTATCAGCTTGTTTCCAGAGTCCACAGGACTCAAGACCTTATCCTGGTTGTTCTCCATAGACACCAAGAAATCCTCAAACTTCCGGATCCCAACCTCTGCAGCTTCTAGGGAGTCTGGGGGCTCCAAGTGAGCCAGAGTATATTCCTGTCGAAGCAAGTTTCCAGACAAGGCATGAAGACAAGCTGGGAAGGCAACGAGGGCACCTGCCAAGCACAAGCACCCCGTACAGCCATCTGGGCTACAGCATGACTGGTGCTCCCCGGAGCTGTACAAGGAAGAGGCACCCTAGGCCTTGCCCCCATCCCCACCCCAGAGGCACCCAATTAACAGTGAGCCTAAAGCCATATGGAAGGGTAACAGCTCAGGGGAAAATTCACCTTTCCAGCCTGTAACTGACCCAAGAACAAGGCATAGGTTAGGAAACAGGGCTGGAAAAGGCATGTGATAAGGAAGAAAGAGGATTTCCCCCCAATTCATGGCTGGAGAGAGTCCCCAAAATGTAGAATTTGAGGAGAAAGGGGAACCCTCCTACACTGTTGGTGGGAATGCAAGCTGGTGCAGCCACTCTGAAGAACAGGATGGAGGTTCCTCACCAAGTTAAAAATAGAACTACCCTACGATCCAGCAATTGCATTACTAGGTATTTACACAAAGGATACAAAAATACAGGTTTGAAGGGGTACATGCACCCCAATGTTTATAGCAGCAATGTCCACAATAGCCAAACTATGGAAAGAACCCAGATGTCCATCGACCGATGAATGGATAAAGAAGATGTGATACACACACACACACACACACAATGGAATATTACTCAGCCATCAACAACAATGAAATCTAGCCATTTGTAACACTGTGGATAGATCTAGAGGGTATTATGCTAAGCAAAATAAGTCAGTCAGAGAAAGACAAATACCATAAGATCTCACTCATATGTGGAATTTAAGAAAGAAAACAGATGAATGTATGGGAAGGGGGGAAAAGAAAAAAAGGAGAGAGGGAAACAAGCCATAAGAGACTCTTACCGATAAGAACAAACTGAGGGTTGATGGAGGAAGGGGGATGGGGGATGGGCTAAATGGATGATGGGGATGAAAGAGGGCACTCGCTTGGATGAGCACTGGGTGTTGTATGTAAGTGATGAATCACTGAATTCTACTCCTGAAACCAATATTGCATTGTATGTTAACTATTTAGATTTGAAAAAAGGTAGAATTTGGGCTCTGAGGACATTCATGGATTCACCAGTGCTATTGCCCTAAGAGACAACCTCCCCCCGCCCCCCCCACCAGCCCTGTATGCCTCTCCCTACCTGATTGCTGAGGATGGCTTCAGCTTGCTTGGCATCTCTCTGGAACTCCCGGAAGCCGAGGCACTGGGCGAGGGAGTGGTTGCGGCTCTCCCACATCCGGCACAGGGCATCCCAGCCAGCATCCAGGCCCTCCAGCCTCTGGCCCAGGAGCAGGTACTCGGGGTCCGTCTGATCACGGATCACATTCTCCCCGGATACCTTGACATTCTGGAAGATCTCTTGGTGCCTGTCAATGTCGTCTTTGATGGCCACGTGCTGCTGTAGGAGCTGCTCGGCCTCCGGGAGGGACTCAGGCATGTCCTCGGAGGCCACGGCCTTCTGGGCCATGGACAGCCAGGCCTGGAAGTCATCCATATTCTGCAGGAAAGCCTGGAGCTGGCTGGCTTCCCCCAGCGAGGCTTCCTGCTCCAGCAGGGCTTCCTGCAACTCCTGCCACAGCTTCTCCACACATGCCTGCCGCTGGCCAATGTCCTCTCCCTGCTCGGGGTGTGAGGCCATCAGCTGCTGCGACTCACGCTCCAGGGCACCCACCCGGTCCCGGATGGCGGCCACATCGCGCTCCAGCCCCGACAGCTTCCGCTGGATGGCAATGATGCCCGCCAGGTCCTGGCCCAGTTCCTTAGTGGCCTGCACCACCTGCATCTTGTCCTCGATCCACTTGCTAGTCTCTTCACAGTCCACGCAGTAGTTACGCACCCGGAGGGCTGCGTTCACTGCCTCCCGCCGGTCTGACACTATGGTCTGGAATGCCTGCCACCTGCCAAGTGGGACACGGAGACACCCTCTTTCGTAACACTTCCCACAGGGCCTCCCTACACAGATTCCCACCAGAGTCTCTCCCCATAGATCTTGCACCCTAAAAAAATCATCTACCCAACACACTGTGATGAGTAAAATTCATTTATCCAATTTTACCCAAGACAATATAAACTGCCAATCAGATCTTTCCATCAGCCGGGGGCGAGCAGTGATGTGATTCCAACCATAAGTAAAGACACCAAAATGACTCTTAGCTTGGCTCTGTATGTAGTCAAATTTTGGACAAACATAAAATTTCCCCAGATTTTTTGAAATGCTGAAAATAATTAGAAAGCTTACATTTATCGACTTAAAGACAGTATCAGGACATAGGGTCCCAGTGGCCCTAGAAGAACCATACAAATGCCCAAGACCATGTTCAAAGTACCCAAGGCCTAAAAACGTCACCTTGGCTATAAAGGAAAAGAGGCCTTATGAAGGAGGAGGAGGAGGGGGAAGGGAGAAGCTGGGGTTATAACTGAAATGGATAGCATAACCTTAACCTTCAGATGCAGTGCTGGCATGGAAATGGGAAATATGCAAAGGTCTGGCACATGCTCTGGGGCCTGGGGTTGGTCGGCAGCTTCTAATCAGCCTCTTCTAAAGAGCTGTACATCAGCCTGGGCCGAGACCACCAGGGACCCTTTCCATGGACCCAAGCTGACTCATTCCGAGTGACATGTAATATGTAAGTAACATGTAAGCACCTAAGAGTGTGCTGGCCGCTCATTTGCTGAGCCATTCTTTCCTGAACACCCACAAGGTATAAGCATTATGTTAGCTGTCGGGAGGATGTAGTCATAGCTAGACTTTGCCTTATGGAGTGTATGATTGAGAGAGAAATTAAGACAAGCTCACAAACTAACTGTAGTATAAAGTGCTATGTATACAGCACACACCAGGCAGAGAGGATGAAGGGAGCTGTGAGGGTGACAAGGGTGATGGGGGCAGGTCTCGTGGCGGCCATCGGAGCGGGATCTCAATGAGCACCTCTCTGCCACTGTAGTGATCTATTTAAGGATGGGGCCCTGAGTATCTCACCCTTCTAGGTCTTTCCTGGTGTGGCCTCACTGCAGCCACCAGCAAAGGCTACAGAGAGGATGGACTGGGAATTAAGTCTGGTTCCCCTTGCTGCACTGTCTCCAAGATAAAAGAAGTTGATAGAACCACTCCAGTCAGCCCTGACCAGGCCATGTCAGAACCTCAGGTTTGGTCCTGGGCCCAAGATTTAAAAAAAAAAAAATGTTGGTTGAGGGTTCTAGAGGGGAGGGGGGTGGGGGATGGGTTAGCCTGGTGGTGGGTATTAAGGAGGGCACATTCTGCATGGAGCACTGGGTGTTATGCACAAACAATGAATCATGGAACACTACATCAAAAACTAATGATGTAATGTATGGTGATTAACATCACAGAATAAAAAAAAATGTTGGTCAACTGGAATGCATACTGTGGAAGGTAATCACTTATTCAGTAAGTGTTTGAATGACTCGTATGTCCCAAGCTTGGCAGAAGATACTTCAGTCTTGTCCCTGTTCACTCATTCACTAAGCATTTATCATGCAACTATCATGCGCCTTGTGCCACGCACTGTTCTAGGCTCTAGGGAGGTAGCAACGAACAAAGCAAAGTGCTTGCTCTCATTTGAGTGGGTAGAGACAAATAAATAAGTCCATAATTCATCCAAGTGGTGACAAGTGCAATGAAAAAAATAAAGCAAGGTAACGAGATAGGGGCCCAGTGGCTGGGTGGGAAGGAGGCAGTGATGTTTTCAACCGGCTCAGTGAAGGCTGCTCCAGTAAGCTGACATGTGAGCTGAGATCTTAATAATGTAAGGAAGTAGGCATGTGGCTATCTAAGAAAAGAATATTCCAAACAGAGGAAAGCTCAGACAATTATGTGCTTGATGCTCAAAGCACTGTGGGCAGTAGATAAAGATATTACTCTTCATTTGCTTATAGCCTAGTAGGAAAGTTCTTCAGGATAGAAGTCATTATAATACAAGGTAGAATGTAAAGCTCTAAACCAGTACAAAGGAGGGAAAGAAAGTTTTTCATCTTGGACACAGGGAGAAAGAGGAACCTGAATGGACCAAAGGAGGGGTCTGGTGGACAGAACAGTGGAGGCTCGGAGGCAGGACTTCGGGCAAAGGTGAAGAATGACTGTTGTTCTAAAAAATATTTGAAGAGCTATCACATGGAGGAAGAATCAGAATCAGTTTTGTTCTCTCTAAAGGGCAGGGCCAAAACCAGTGTGTACAAATTGCAAGGAGGGAGATTTCCATTCAATAGGAGGTCAAACCTTTTAACCAAAAGGAGTTGCCTCCGTATGGGATGGGCTGCACCGTGAACAGGTGAGCTCCCCACCCCTGGAAGTGTTTGTACGAGACACAGCAGTCTGGGGGTATTTGGCTGGACTCGATGACTTCTCAGGTACGTTTCAACTCTCAAGAAAACCATCTTAGCATTTCATGCCCCCGGTTCTCTCTCACCTAAGGATGGCAAGTGCCTTGATGTATTTCACTTAGGATGGTACAAAGCTTAGGGATCTGTAAAGATCGTCCTCTGACTATAGCTCATTAAGGCAACAGATAGATAGCTAACAAGTTTCTCCTGTCTTGCACATGCACACACTCACATGCACACTCACACACACACAACATACTCCCCCCCATTACCTCCAAGCCTAAAGAAGAACAAAGAGACATCTTCCCCTTCTGCATAAACCTCAGATTACAGAGGAATCTTCTGAACTACAGTACCCATCTCTGGATGCTGAGATCATCAGCCCCTTTCTAGTGGCTCTGAAGTATCCTTATCACCCTCCTGCCTCCTGCTGGGCCCCCATCAGAGTCTCTACTGTGCTGACCTCCCTTTCTTCCCCCCACACAACAGGGTCTTGCCTAACTCCACCTCCCAGATTGCTTCAGGCAGAGCAAGGCTCAGACACAAGTGTGGGGAAAGGAGCTGGGGCAGCGGGGAGCTGGTGAACACGTGGTATTGTGTGCACGGGGCCCCGGGTAACAAACAGGAACACAGAAGTGTGTGCTGTCCTCAGAGATCCTTGGGGAACTCATGGCAATTACACCTCAGACTGAAAGCACCCCCTCTCCAAAGGCTCCTCAGGGCCTGTTTTTTGTTCCAGCCACAAAGTGTGCTCAAGGCTTCCTGCTAATTCTCCTCTGCATTCAAGCCAGCCTCATTATCGATCCTGCATTTTGGCACAGGCTGGAGCTTTCTTTTATGGACAGTACTTAAGAGCTCTCAGAAAGCAATTTTCCCGGCCTACGAATGTCTGGGGAAATGTGGCCTGAGTAGCACACGGCCTGATTCTAACTACACGTGCACTCAGAGCAGCTCCTCCATCCCCCAGGAGATGCCCCCCCAAGCCCGACAGCATTCACCACTCTGTTCACCATGCAGGGCCTTCCACCTTGCTGCTAGCGCTCCAGAGTCAGAAGGAGACAGGCTGAGAAAGACAGGAGCTCGGAGGGGACAAACTGGCAGTGCACAGCAGGCGTCCTGACGTCGGGGTCACACCCCAGAGGTTGTCAGTTGTCGAGAGAAGGCGCCCTCAGCCCCCAGCCCTACCCCCGCCCCACCTGTCATTCAGGTGGTCCTGGTACTGTTTCACTTCCCCACTGCGAGGGTGGCCACTGTCTACCAGGCTATTGGCAGCGAGGTTCACGCCGTCAATCTGCGTCATCAAGGTCTTCATCTCCTGGTCCAGGATGTCAAACCTGATATGGACAGAGAAGAGGACTGGAGAGGAAGCATGGGCACTTTGCCTACCACCCAGTCTCTGGAATGTGGATCTCTTGCTTTCTCCTTCCATCTCCAGAATACATTTGACTAGGGAAGGGGGCAGAAAGAAAAAAGATACGCTGACATACCCTATTTTCTGGTTCATGGGTCCAATTTCATGGTTTAGCATTTCTTGGACCAGGCTAGTAAAGAGCTGGTTGCTTACTCCATGGGCCACCTTTCAATGGAAAGGTACAAGGGAACGAAGAGGTGTGTCTGGGGAGAGGGGGGTGTTGATCACCTCAGAGAACACCCGCCATACCTCCACAGCCACAGCTGCTGCCCTTGGGCCCTAATTCCGCTGCCTTGACCTTGCCCTGAAGGATCCCCTCCCCAGCCAGGTGCTCTGTCCCTGGGTAGGAGAAGAGGACGCTGCCAGGGGCCAGGGTATAGTTCTGAAAGCGGACCCTTCCCTCCGGCAGCCTGGGCCCACCTCAGCATGCTCTAGGGAGTGACCTCTCATGCTCCTCAACTCTCTAGTTCTATACTTAAGAGGGCCACATGAATGGGGTGCACGCTCCCCCATGCCACAGCATGGACACAATCAGAGTACTGGAAAGGAGCGGGCCTTGTAGCCCGGGGCTTTGCAAACTGGTCCCTGGGGTCCTTCGGGGTTCTGTGGCTGAGGGGCTGCCATGGAAAGCGAGAGCTGGTGGGGTTCTGACTTCTCACCCTCTACTTCACTAAATGGTTCTGCTTTCCTCTGTGTTCTATGTTAGGGGTTCTGTCTACAATTCATTTGAACAAAGACCGCTATGGCTGAAAAGGAATTGAATAACTGGACTAGAAAAGTCCCCTACTTATTTTAAGGAAGGCCCCATGGGGTAAAGGACCCAAAGTCACAGAGCCTGATTGAAACCCATGGCTCTGGTGCATGGCCTGAGCCATAAAGGGCATCCCATCACCTCTCAAAGAGAACCTTGCTGATCTAGAGGTGGATCCCCCCTCGGCGGGGATGGAGTGCAGGCCATAGCGGAGGGAGGCGAGGAAGACAAAGTCAGGCTCTGACCTGTGCTGTGCCACCTCCAGGTCCTCCAGTGTGTCTGGGATCTCCATCTGGGCTAGCCACTTCTCCTTCTCCCCCATCCACAGCTCACAGGCGTCCGTCTCCCCAAACACCGTGTACAGGTCCAGGGCATCCTGTAGCCTCTGCCGACGCAGGTCTGCCTGGGCCACCACCTGCTGGTAGAGCTCCCGAAGGGCCTGCAGCCGGTTGGTCACATCTGGGGAATCCCGAAACTCTTGGGGGAAGCCCTGGGCCTGCTGTTCCAGATGCTCCATCACCCCGCGGCTCTCCTCCAGCTCCGCCAGGAAGTCCTTGTGCTTCTTCCCCAGGGCCCGCGTGGCCCCCTCATCCTGCCCCACGTCTTCGCCTGAGAGCAGCCGGTGGGCATCTTGCAGCCAGGCCTTCAGGTCGTCAGCGTCACCCTGGAACTGGAAGAAGTTCTCAGCGTCCTGGAGGTTCTTCTTGCGAAAGGCAGCCAGCTCCTTCAGCTGGTCCCACTGGGCGGACACCTCCTTGATTCGGGCCTCAATCTGCGGGTGCCCAAACTGCTTACGTGCCACCATGCCCTCTGCCTCCTGGAAGATCTGCTCCAGGTGGGTGTCCAGCCCTCGGAGCTCATCCTCAAAGGCCTTATGCTTGCGCTGTAAGATGAGCACGCTCGTCAGGTCTTTGCCATAGTCCAGGGAAGAGTAGATCTGCTCCTTCTCCTTGATCCAGCTCTCGGCCTCATCCATCTCCCAGAAGAACTTCCAGAGCCGCTTAGACTGCTCTAGCTGGGCCTTCCGCCCAGCTGCCATGTTGCTCAGCTCCTCAAAGCACTGCTCCAGGTGGCTGACCCGGTCCTGGATAACCTGGGGGTCACAAGGCTGGTATCCTGGGAGGAATGAAAGAAGGGAAGACAAAAGAGGTAAGGGCTTTGCTTGTGGGCAAGCTTCAGGTCAGTTGCCAGACTAAAACCACATGATCTAGAACCTGCCATCCTATGGGGGCTTTGGGATTGCATATGGGGGGGGGCAGTTGCTCAGAGGGCAGGTCAGGTTCTTTATAATTCGTTACCACTAACACTTCATGAATAAGTTGGGTCAGCTCTCAGGAGAAATGCACAACAAGAAATTATTTTTTTTAAAAGGCCCAGACACCAGGGCGCCTCGGTGGCACAGCTGGTTAAGTGTCCGACTCTTGGTTTCAGCTCAGGGTCGTGAGATTGAGCCCCATGTTGGGCTATGTGCTCCACACAAAGTCTGTTTAAAACTCTTTCCCTCTCCCTCTGTCCCTCCTCTCTCTCTCTCTCAAATAAATAAATTAATCTTAAAAATAAAATAAAATAAAATAAAAAGGCCCAGACACAAATTTCAAGATGACTCTTCAAGGAGGCAACAGGGTCTTTTAAGACCCAAAGCTAGAGGGGCGCCTGGTTGGCTCAATTGGAAGAGTGTGGGACTCTTGATCTCCAGGTCATGAGTTTGAGCCCCACACTGGGTGTAGAGATTACTTAAATAAAACTTTATTTTTTAAAAAAAGACCCCAAGCTAGAAACCTAAATTGTCTCTGTTGTATCTTGAACTAGTAGAGTAAATGAAAGGCAGATGATGCATTATTGGTGCTTATAAACACCTTCTGAGTATAGATCACCCAAGCAGCTGCCTGCTCTCTGGAGAATTCTACTATCCTTCAAGCTTCTTTCTGGCACCATCAGTGGAGGGAAGAAGCGGAATTCTAAAGCTAGGAGACTTATCCAAGCTGGGGTGCTAGAACGCTGAGCCAGAGGCTGGAGAGACAGCTGCGGCCTCACCTTTCTCCTCAGTGAACTGCAGGGTGGCTGCAGTGATGGCCTTCACTTTGTCCCCTTGGATGGCGATGTCAGCTTCCATCAGCTTGTGCTTCTGTAACAAGTCCTCGACCTCCAACAAGTGCTTCCCGAACTCGGCAGATAAGAGGTGAGCCTGGCAAAGAGGAAAGACCAGGTAGAGGGGACGAGGAGAGCTGAAGACATACCTGCGAGGAGAAGAGACCCTTCCGAAGGGAGTGTCCATCGTATCTGGGCCAGGAAGTCAGATGCAGCTGGAAATGGGCACTGCTCAGCACGGGAGCTATAGGGCAGGACTTCCTACTGGGAGTGCCTTTCAGAGTCAGGCATGGAACGTTTTTCAGAAGCTCAAGCCTCACACTCGATCTCCTGCATCTGTCTCAAGGTTTGGGGCCTGGGCATGTGCATTTTTAGAAAGCTCCGTGGCCGGTCTGCTGGGCATCCTCAATGAGACCCACTGCAGTAGAAGGAGAGGAGATTCCGACTTCTTGGTTGCCCCTATGCTGGGAGGTCTGGATTCTAACCAGACTCAAACTGTGATTACTCAGAGCCTGATTTTCCCGGTTCCTGATTCCTGTCTATCATTTCTAGGTCCTGTAGGTTGGCATCTGTGCTACCGTGAACCTAAGATGTCTTGATCACCCGAAATACAGAGGACCCGGGCTAGTGACTTGTCTGGAGCAGAGGGAACCAGGCAGGGGGAGCAGCCAGGCACTGTACTGCCTCAGTTTCTCCATTCTGGCTCAGGGTTGTGCTTGGCTGGGAGGCATCTAAGGAAGCAGAGCTAACGGCACCGCCCGCACCAAGGCGGGCCTGGGGGGGGGGGTGCGGGGGATGGGCAGCCTCCAAGGGCCCACCTTGATCTCGTCCATCCAGTCGATGCTGTGCAGCATGTCCTGGAAGAGTTTCTGCAGGGCCAGGGTCATCTCGAGCCTCTGGCGCCGGGACCTCAGCAGCTCCTGCAGGTAGCTCCATAGGCGCAGGATGTTGTCCTTGCGGGCAGTGATGCGTTTCTGGTCATGGTAATTCTCCTGTTCCAGCTCCTGGGCCAGGTCCTCCAGGGCCTTCACCCGCTCCTCATAAGCGGCTGTGTCGGTCTCGATGGCCTCGTGCTTCTTTTTGGCGGCCTCCACGGCTGCCAGGTCAAACCCAAAGTTATCCTGGCCCCCAGGGAGAAAAGCGGGCGACTTAGTCGGGTCGCCCTGGCTAGTCCCCTCAAACACAGAGAAACGGCGGTCCCTTCAGAACCACCGCTCGCTGGGAAAGCCCAGTCCCAAGGAGCCCAGTCTGCTGTCTTTTTCAGCCAATCTTATCAGAGCCAAGTTCCAAAGACCAAATGTCTTCCAAGAACCTTTAAAAGCAGCTCATAATGTTATTCCCTGTGCCCTTCCACGGCCTGCTGGTGCCCGCCACCCTGCCTAGGAGGGACGTGCCCGACTGTGGGCAGGAAGGCGCTGCTCCTAACTCAGGAGCCCTGCAGCTGTAAACAGACGGCTCACCCCCATGCCTTCGAGTCTGCACGCACACTCTCCAATCCTCGCAGAACACTGGCTTCGCCCCACCTGGACATTTGAGTCCAAACTCTAAGTGGGAAGCAATAGATGCTCTTATGGAGCATCAGCCCTGGGGTCAATTTTTAGCTAGTGAAATCTGACGCCCTAGAGGCCAGAGTCCACGGAGAGTTCTTCCTCAAATGTGAATCCGAATCTACCCAGTCCTGGGGAGCAGGGCTGCAAGGCCTGTGGAGAGGCTTATCCTGCTGCCACCGAGAGGCCAGCTGGGTCTGCAGCCCAGTTGCCTGCTGGGGGCTCTGGAAGGCTTCTGCCTCCTGCCATGCCCGGTGTGTCTCCCACTACCTGAGCCACGAGGCGCTGGTTTTCATTGAGCCACGTCTCTCTCATGGCGGCCTTTCGGTCAAAGCGCCGGGCTACCTGTTCCAGCTTCTCTTGCCGAATGAGCTCGTTTCTCAGGGCCAGCTCCCGCTGATACTCAGCCTCCTCCAGGCTTTCCCAAGCCTGTGTGGGGGACAGAGGGGAATTTTGGGGGCACAGGGGAGCACCTGGGTTTGGGGATTCCGTCTCTTTCACCCAACACTGAGTGATTTCAGGAATCTAGGCAGAGCCTAAAGTTCAGTAAATCTTTTGGCTACCAAAGATTTGGGGAGCACTGGTCCTGACCCCCCAGTTCCCTCCTCCCCTAAACCTGCCTTAGACTCTTGGCCTAATGTTACTTGTCTCTGTGGGTGTTCAGTACGTTCTCACTGACTCAATGGCTACTTTCATTCTGTTAGAACGTCCAAGTGGTGCTAAGCCTCCAAATCTCTCAAATATTGGAAGGCATTTCCCTTCTGTCATAAGCAGTTAATATTCATTCAATAGTCAGAAAAACTCAAGAATGTATAGAGACTAAGCTATAAAACTGGCTCCCAAAATGGACTCTGGGCATCTGAGCCAGGGGCTGAGCTAATGGGCAGTGGCTGGTGTCAGACCTCTCAGAACTAGGTTCAGAGGGTACCCCCAAATAGCCAGCATGTGTAGTTAGTTAATAGCACAACAGCAAGTGGCTTGGTTTAACCCTGTCCAGTAACCATTTTCTGCCCCCTTGTCAGAAACCCAGCCAACCCGCTGGCTATGTATAATGGAAAACACTGCGGTACCCGGTTGATGTCAGACACCAGCTTCCCGTCGTGAGGGGTATACACTTTCTGATTGTTGGCTCTCATCCGGGACTGGATGGTAAAAAGTAGGACTTCCAGATTCCCCTTCTCCTGGAACCTGTTGTGAAAGCAGAGGTAGGGAGATCAGTGTCGAGGTCTCCATTGCCAATTTTTTTGCTTAAGTCAACATGGAAGCCTGGCATTTGGAGCTTGGATAGTGAAACATATTCTCCTTAAAAACAAAAGGTAAAGAGGATATCTAGGTCAACTTACCTGTTAAAACATCTATCATACTCACCAACTGTGATCTACTAGGGGTGAGTCTTTAAAATACAAACCAGAAAAAACACAACAGTCACCAGTGTTTGCTTATCATCTGCTTCCACAGGGGAATGGCTAACTGGAGCATTCTAGTAATTCCTGCAGATACCAAGAGTTTTACCAGTAGACACAAAGAAAGCTCTTCCCTGTTCTGCGAATGACGAAGGCTCTGACTAGCTCTTTAGTCAGTTTTTTATTGACGAGCCACGAACACCTTAGAAGTAGCATTATTCACGTAGGAACATATTGTACTGAAAGCAACCTTCACCTGAGTACTAATGAGCCAGCCCTCCAGACAAGTCCTAAAGGGCCGCTGCTTCTGCGGGGAGAGGAAAGACTGCGCTCCAGGAAGAGAGCAGGTGTAGATGAGAACTGGCAGCAGGGTGACCATCTAGAGCCCGGGGGCTCAGCTCAAGGGAACTGCATACTTTTACATTTCCGCATGGACACCGGTATCTACCTACTTCTTCATCCTCCACGTAGCAGCCAAAGATGGGCTGTCAACCAGGTCCCCACCCTGAGGCCAGCCTGACAGAGCTGACCACTCACAGTTGTTTAAAGAGGGCTGGGGCCCAGAGCACCATCCACTCAGCCAAGAGATAGCACCCCTGTGGTGCTCGGCTTGAGAAAAGCCCAGGGGAGGTTATCTGTACTGAATTTAGGACTTTAAAAGTGGGTTAGTGTCAGGCCAGAAATGCGATACTTGTTTATAGTACATTCTAGACTCTGTGTCTCACCTTTCCCTGTTTGAGAGTCATGAATGAAGAGTGTGGGAGGTGAGGGGGAGGAACAAGGCTGAGGGTACCACCAATGAGCCAGAGATCTGTTTCTGAAGAGCTGGACAGGCTAAGGGCAGGTGAGCCGGAATGCGCCCTCTCTTTGTGCGTCCAAGCGTGCATGTTTCTGTTGGTGTGTCTGTACGCGCATGCACACGCATGGGTGTGGTCGTGCAGATGTGTGCGCACATGTGCACAGAGCCTGCACACACGGGGTGAAGCAGAGGTCCTGAGAGGTCCCCAAATGCTCTGCTGGTGAGCAGCGACAGATGGGAGAGAAACAGGATGTACCTGATGATCAACAAGACCCCATACAGAGAGCTCTGGCGCTGAGAATACAGAGGTCATTACCAGACGACAAACGCACGGCTCAGTGCACAGAGGAGAGAGAAACTTTCCAGTACTTTCTCTGGTTACTCATCAATGCCCCTTTCCTGCAGGCTGATGGCTTGGGAGCAGGAACGCAAGGTGGGGGTGAAGGAGATGACAGAGGTGAAGCTCTCTGGCCTCTAGGTTATTATACCTCCTGGAGGTACTTCTCAAGGCCCAGCGCCTGGCTCTACCTTTGGCAGTCAGTGTCCCAGCCACGGATGCCCAGCCTCCCAGAGCCCAGGCCCTTACTTAGGGGGCTTCTCCACGGTGCGGTAGGTGCTGAAGGCCTGTAGCTGCTGCTGGACGCCTGCCAGGGAGTTGGCAAACTTGCGGCTGTTCAGGACGGCGACGGTCTGCTCGATCCAGGTGAGCAGCTCTGAGGCCAGCCCACTGTACTTCTCAATCATCTTCTCGGTCTCAATGGCGTGGTCAATGACCTAGGGAATCACTTCATTACTTGTCCTTATCAGAAGAGCAATGACACCAACGAGGCCCCCGGCGGGGACCACAGGGAAGGCGGTCCCCCTCTCCAGCCCTGGAGAGTCCCACGGTGGGTTTGTTCCCTGAGCCCAAAAGCAGTGCTAAGGCAGGAGGAGTGGACTGGAAGTGGACTGGCAACATTAGCAGGGAGCTAGCTCTGCTAGGGTGCAGGGGCAGCTCCACCCTCCCCCTAAGCCTATAAACACTGGTAAGCTTGTTGTGCCAGGACATCAGCCGCTAGAAGGGCCGAGGTCTTGTTTATTTTAAAATGCATTATTAGGAATCCAGGGCTTCTAGGCACTGCCTTTGCTAACCACCAGGCACACAAGGACGAATGAGAAATGGTCTCTACCCTTGGGGAGCTGTGGACCAGCAGGGGAAAGGCATCTGGCAGGAGGGTCTGTACAGTGGGATGGGTTCCTGATCCACCACAGAGTGAAGAGGCCCAGAACCACAACAGACCAACACATAAAAGCCCATCATATCCCGTGTAAATGTTCATGAGATGGGGAACAGGGGCGAGGACATTGGTCAGGACAGACCATCAACTTGTTTTGGAATTGAGCTTGGGAACCATTAACGCGGCAGTGCTTGGCTTCAGAGGAAGTTGGTGGGGGGTGATCTGTCTCCCCCACCTGCAACTGGGGCCCAGACTCAGAGCTCTCAGGATGGAAAAGGAGGATCACAGTGTGGCGAACAGGGAAATGAGGTGACACTCTGTGAAAGAGCTCTGTACCTTGCCTACGCGCTTGCCCTCCACCGCGAGCACCTTCATCTTGGAGAAGTAGTGGTAAAATGCCACCACATAGGTAATGATGGATTTCTCATCAGGGTTTTCCGTGAAGACATCTGCAAGGGGAAAGAGTGCATGCTCAGGACCCAGCTGGAAGCTGGAACTGTCAGGCTCAGAGGGTTTATCTCCCTGTTCCTCCAGCATGAAATTCAACTCCAGGCACCAAGAGACAACCAGAGGGGTGAGAATGAAAGAGTGCGATTTTCGCAAGAGGATGAAATCCATATTTGGACCACAAAGGGAGTGAAAGGAGTGAAAAAGAAGGATCCAGAGACTACAAATGGGTGAGGGTCAGGAACCGTCTTGGATCTGAAGAGCAGGCCCAGAGCAGAGCGCTGGCCCGGCCACTGGCCCCTCGCTGTGTCCGCGACTGGCCCGGCACTGGGCCTAGACTCCTCTCAGTGTCCTGTCAGTCTGGGGCTCCCTCCGGCAGGAACGCTACCTCCCTCACAGCAGCGAAGGGCTGGAGCAGGTGCAGCTCACCTTCGGGGTCGAGGAGCGGGATGATGCCCAGCTGACGCTCAGCTACCTTGAATGCATGCTCTAGGTTGTGCCGCGCGTT
The DNA here is from genome assembly GCF_011800145.1 of Mirounga leonina. NCBI lineage: Eukaryota > Metazoa > Chordata > Mammalia > Carnivora > Phocidae > Mirounga > Mirounga leonina. The sequence continues at coordinate 35,142,982 of NW_023270825.1, read as the reverse complement.
CGAGTCCTTCAGCTTATCAAAGTCGATCAGGTCAGGCCTGGGGACAAGGCCAGACTGCTAAAAGGCGGTGGCCGCAGCATCCCCCACCTACAGGGCAGCCCCAGCACGAAGCAAAGACACTGGACAGATAGCTGGGCAGAAGTGAAAGGAGGAGACAGAAAGCAGGGGAGGGGCAGCGGTGAGCACCAGAACGTGGGGAAGGGGCAGAGGGCATGCCTGGAATTTCAGGGAGGCAGAGAAGCTGCGGGTGAGAGAAGGCTTAAACAGGGACCTACACGTTGTGCGCGATGTATCCCAACAGCCCAGGGGTTCTGCCCTCAGCCCTCCCCATTCTGCTTACCGGTGCTTATGTATCAGGGCGTTAAAGGCCAGGCCGTCCTTCCAGCTGGAGGTGAAGTTGGTGACATTGACCTGGGGGTAGCTGCATCCAAGAGAAACATCAAGACCTAAGAAACAGATTATTTTGGGGTCCCCAAAAGTGTATGAACTGAAGGACCAATACACAGGAGAGAAATGGATCTGTCCCTTCTTGAGCCCCTTCAGCAACAGACGAACAGGTTCCTCCATAAGGTGGGCCCAAGAGACTCGCACACCCAACAGACACCACGGTCCGACCCAGGCAACTCTGGAAAGGAATCCCGAATTCCAGGCCTCCCAGAATCAGGTCCGGATACATCTTGCATTGGTTATGCCGAAGCTGCTATAGTTCTGGGCGATGGCATGTGTGTCCCTTGGCTGTGGCAGTACGTGGGGGAAGGAGGAGGGGAGTGGGGACCGGAGCAGTGAATGGGTTCCCAGGACATACCCTGCTGTCTTCATCTGACACCACAACAGTAGCGCATCCTTGGCAGAGCGCGTCTCACGACCTTCTTGAGTTTGCACGACAATGTCCTGAATCTAGGGGTGCGGGAACGAGAGAGGGAGAAACGAGATTTGCATCTGGCTCCGTGCCTTCCTGCTCTCCCTGGGAAGCTCCCTCCCGCTCTCTTCCTTCTTCGCCATCCATCTGCCTCGCCGGCCCTGCAACACAACCAGAGTGCAAGGCCCTGGGTCCCCATGGCCTGTTTCCCCGCCTTAGTCAGCTATAACGGGCCAGGGATGGCCTCCTCATGTCAGAGGAGACAGCCCTAACTTGATAACTAATGGGATAGTGAGAATAAACAAGATGCCCCAAATCCTCCTCTGAGGAACAATGCCCTGCAAGGGACAACATGAATATTGAAAGGTATTCTGTTTTGATTAGTAGTGCCTCTTTTCATTCTTCCCAATTCTGTGGTCAATACTGTTTCATTGTCCACACCCACAGAGTGAAATTGGATCCCCAACACCCCTCGGATGAGATCTTCAATCTGTGAGCTGTGTGCTATCTTCTTTCTCCTTGCCCTCCCTGACCTCAGGCCTAGATTCTTCTTTTTTTTTTAAGATTTTATTTTTTTGTCAGAGAGAAAGGGAGAGAGAGACCGAGAGAGAGCACAAGCCGGGGGAGAGGCTGGCAGAGGGAGAAGCGGCTCCCCATGTAGTGAAGAGCCCGACGTGGGGCTCGATCCCAGAACCCTGGGATCATGGCCTGAGCCGAAGGCAGCTGCCCAACTGACTGAGCCACTCAGGCATCCCGGGACTAGATTCTTCCTGTCCCCAAGCCAGCCGGTGGAAGGCCCCGCTTTCCTTCCCTTGCACTTTCTAAATTCCCTTTACAAATAACGGACCTTGAATTTCAGGGTGGGAAGAAAAAAGTTTCTGATTGAAAAACTTAATATAGATCTTCTGTATTGTTTTTGCAACTTCTGAATCAAACAATTTTAAAAAACCCAAAAAGTTACACATTGGGGGAAAGTGACAAAAGCAGATCTCCCAGCCAGACCTCACCCCAGCTACTAATTTCTATCTTCTCCCTCAAAAGACTACTGTTGACTGAATGGCTCACCCTGAGCTTCAGCAATTAGTGCAGAGGATGGTCACTTCTTCCTATAAACACTGCCCCATAGGACAGGTTTCTAGCCTCCCAGAATGTGCACAAATACACTTCATTCGCCTTCCTGGCCCAGGGAGGCTCCCTCTGCTCCCCCAGGAACCCACCTGGAAGCGAAGGATGATGGTCCAGATGAGGCCCAGGACCAGGCGGTGGTTGCCATCCACGATGTCATGGGAGCCCATGTTTTCCAGGTGCACACGCTGCTCCTTGAGGAACTGTAGGGCCTTGTCCACATTCTCCAGGCAGTGGATGCGCATCTTCCCCTTCGTGGGCTTTGGCTGAGGGATGGCATTGGCCCCATGGGCATGGAGGGACCTCACAGTCACCCCAGAGGTGATTGCAGCCTGGATCAACTCCTGTCATCAGCATCCACCCTCCACCCTCCCGGCCAACCTCCAACTCTCAGGTTCACTCCTTGACACTTTTCAATCCATCCTTTCTGCAAAGTTCAGATGCTCCCCTTTCCTTGGGTACCCAGAGCTCTGTAATTGGGCTGCTTCGGTACTATTCCTGGGTTGGAACAAAGACTTCTGAGGGGGTAATAAATGCCGTTCAAAAGCACTGACACAACAAATAGTTAATTGAGCACTTATTACATGCCAGGCACAGTTCTAAGAACTATTAACTGCCGGTGGTAAGAGTGGCTTTTTGTTTGGGGAATTGATAACGGGGGCCATCCCACCATCCAGCCTCCTCCCTCCCCACCTCTGAATGGCTCCAGCCAAAACTTAAGGGGACCACCACCGAGAAGTAACCACATCATGTGAAGGGTTCCCAGTGGTAACTCCTTCTATAAGAGGCAGCAGCCTGGAGTTGAAAAAGCCAGTGGAAGAATGTGGTACGTTTTCATTCAAACCCCGAGGATCTTAGTACCTCATCAGGTACAGGTATCATTTTATACTTAGGGGAAACAAGGAAAAGAAGTTCCTGACTGACAGACCCAAGGTTATGATGGAAGTGACTGAGCAAAACTTGAACCTTAATCTGGTTCTCCCTCAGAGACAACATTACTGCCAGGTGGGTCACAATGGAGCGGGCCTATACTACATTTCCACTTGTAAGAGTGATAGGACACACAGGAAAATATCTTCCATGCTCTTCTCTTGGTTCCAAGAAGGATGTCAATTTCTCCAGCTGGGTAACAAAATCCATCTTAGCCTGCGTGAGGAGGCGGAGGGTGGGTCCACTGCAGGCCAGCCACAGATGCCTTGCCCCCCAGTGGAGGAATCAAGAGCTCTGCATGGCTTCTGGGAGAAGCATGAAGAGGTGGGAATGGCCAAGAGGCAATACATTCTGACAAGAGGTCAGACAACTCAGTAAGCCACACGGACATCTCACATCAGTAAGTAATGAAACCTCCCAAAAGAAGAGGGAGAAACCTCGAAGGCCATGAGAACTGGAAACATCCCCAGTCATGTCTTTTCTAAAGAGGGGGCACAACACCAGCCACAGGGTTCGGGGAAAGGGGCTTTTACCAGCATCTCTCCAGAGAGCACCTCCAGCAGCTTGATGAGCATCCGCCCATCCCGCAGGTCCTTGTAGAGGTCAGTGATGCGGCAGGGCACGCGAGCCAGGTTCGAGTTCACCCATTTCGTGAAGGTCTTCTTCTGAACAACTTCCCGCTCATCTGAGTGGGGAGAGGAGTCTTGGGTGAGGTGCCCAAGGTTAGCAGTGTCAATGTGCAACGGGCTGAAGGGTTTTCTCTTAATTCCAGGGTCCCCTGTCTCTCCTTGTCAGGGGAGGTGGATGTGTCTATCCCACTCCCTTCCTAGGAACATTTGGGATCAGGCTGTAGCCTTGGGCGACATGGGTCCATGTGCCGTGACTGGGACAATGAAGAGATAAATTCCACCACCACATTCTAAGCACGATGGCTATGCACCCCTCATTCAGCCACCTGTTTCCTGTGCCTGACAGAATGCTGTCCCGCTGTAGCGGCGAGCTCGGATTTCAATGCCAGGGTCACCCATCTACCCATCCAACCAATATTCCCTCTGCCTAGAATGGTCTCTCTTGCCCTTCCCCTCTCCAGCCCCCTCCACCCAACTCCTATTTGTCTGGTAGGAGTCAGAGCTTCTCTGAAAAGCTTTTCCTGACCCCTTGGCGAGGTTAGGCCTCCCCGTGCGTGCCCTCATCCCTGCATATGCATTTCTTATTAAGATCTCGCTTCACATTCATAAGAGTTGAAAGCCCATCTCTCCTGCAAGAGTGTAGGTATCTCCAGCCTAGCGAAGTCTTGTCTGGTTCACTTCTATATCCCTAAGGCCCAGAGCCTGGTATACAGTAAGCGCTCCAGAGCTGTATTGTAGTCGATTGCACATTTATTCAGCTCCTGTTGGTGGCAGGCTTGGGCTAGGTCTGATAATTCATAAAAGTAAAACCAACTGCCTGCCCTCAAGGAGCTCCTGGTAGGCAGAGAAGAATGATGAGCAAGGCAAGGGGAATGTGTGATCCACATGAGGTTAGGGATAAGGGAGGCTTGGGTTGGGGGCTAGCCATTGCGTTATGCTGGATCTCTCACCCCCAGAATGGCAGGCAGGGGTTCTCCATCTTCAGACCTGAGAAGCTGACATGACATCCCCACTCTAAATCAGCACCAGCCCAAAGCAGGCTTCTCACCCATGCTGTCCCAGCTCAGGAGAGGTACCTCTTCGCATCTCTGTAAGTTAGATGCTGGTAACCTGTCCAGTTAGGGCTGGGAGGCTTGAACAAGATGCCGGACAGAGGGCGAAAACTAGGATGGCAGAATGAGTGGGGGAGGGGTGGAAGGTAAAGCGAGAGCGAGGAGAGTGGCAGAAAAGAGAAACAAAGGGAGAGAAGAGGGGAGGAGGGGTGAACTCTTGTTCTGCTGGCTTCAGTGAAGAGTTTGTGGCAAGAGGCTGCAGGCAGTCTGGTGCAGGAGCTGACCTGGCAGTGGGGCTGGGCCTCTGGCCACAGAGGATCCCTGGGGAGGGCGTGTGGGGGGTCGGGCACAGCGAGGGCAGACTCAGAGCAGCCCAGCCAGGAGGGATGCCAGCGCCTTGGGAGCAGACTAAATGTCCGCTCGGCCGAGCCCAAACCGTGGCAGGGTTGGCTTGTTGAATTATTAAATACCTGACTGAACAACAACAAAAAGAGGAGCCCAACAGCGTGGGCTCAAGGGTATAATTTTTCGCGGTTCCTGAGGCGCACAGCGTCAGATGCTTCCTATTGCACTGCTATTTTGGTGTTAGGAACTCAGACACTTTATTCACTTCTTCATTCATTCAGCCAATGTTTACTGTATAACGGAGAGGTGCCAGGCTCTGGGGGGAGGTGGGACTCAAGGACAGGAAAGACAGTCCTCTCCTTGAGGCAGACACACTCTATTATAAAGAAGACGAGCCCTGGTGTCCCATAGAAAGACTTCAATGGCAGCCATCTAAATAAGACTTCCACAAAGAGGAAAAATGCCACTACTCTCTAAGTCTCACATATAAAATTAAAATGGCAATCCATTCAACCTGGACCTCTGGGCAGAGTTTCAGGGGAAAAACTCTCCTTACTTACTCTTTTGTTGGCAACAAATTAAACCACTTTCCTGATTTCAAGGACTGTTCAGTAAAATGTAACTGAAGATTCAATGATGCACTGGCATTTATTCTGGGGCATGTCTGGATTCAGCAGAGCCAGCCACAACCCCATGGTGCCTTCCCTAGAAACTAGGTCTGTTTAAAGAAGGCGTTAGCTCTTCCAACTGATTGTGGAGCTTTGACCAAGGGGCTGAAAGTTTTAGCCCCTCTAGAGATCAGTGTATCAAAAACCTAAAGTGCTTTCTTCCTTTCTCCTTTTCCTGTTTTTAAGAATCCAAAAATTTCATTACACAGGTGCTGAAACCCTTTTATTTGTGCTTGACAAAGGGTAAGGAAGTGCTTTTAGCTGGGGATGTGGGATTTAATTCTTGGCTGCTGGCCTGGCACACAGACTGGTACTGATGTGTCCTAACTGACCCTTAGACCTCCCCAGTTTTCAACACACAAATGAAGCCTCCTGGACCCCAAAATGTTGGGGCCACAGTTTAGAGCTCAGGGAGGCAGCTTCCTGGCTGCCTTTTACTTGGAGGCTAGGGTGAAATTGCCCAGAATCCCCAGCACCCGAAACATTCTGCAGTGTAGAGACACGGGAAAGATTCTGAGAAGCTAATGATGAGCCTGAGGAGAGAAAAGGCCCAGGGGTGGGAATTAATTTCCATTAGCTGTTTGCTCTGGCTGTCCCACATCGGCATGCGCAGCACATTCACTCCGAGCATGGCCCAGGCGCTCATCCGGAGCCTTCCAAGTGCAGGAGAGGCGGGTGGTCCAGGGCCAGCTGGGGTGGGAACCCGGCTGGTGGGGACAGGCTGGGGCAGTGGCCATGCATGGGGCTTGCTATCCCCAGGGAACCTGGGCCAGCTTGCGGTGACCCTCTGTGGAATGGAGGCTCAGCAAGGTCCGGCTAGGGGTCAGATCTTATTTCCAGACTCCTAACCCTGCCAGTGCAGGAAAAGGGAGCAAATCCACCAGCATGGCTCAACTCAAAGCCAGAGCCTCGGAAAACCCTGGTGCTTCTGCTGCCCTCAAGCTTAGGGCATCTCCATTCCTGCCTGTTCTTCTTCCTCTTTCTTTCCTTCCCAGGCTGTGGCCATCCTCAGTCCTCCCCTACATGTCAGGGCTTCTCCTAGAAAACTCACCCTCTTCTCTGAAGAGCCAGCTAGAATAAGTGTCTGGATATTGTCACTGGGTGCTCTTCCTTTTACACTCCTTTTCAAAGGTTTGGTTTGAGGTCAAATAAACCCACAATACCAAAACTCAAATATTTAGCTACTAGTAAGTGAGTTTATACACGGAAAGTGTTCAGAACAGTGCCTGGCACGCAGAAAGCTAGCTGTAAACGTCCTCATCACTGTTAACATCACTACTACTGCGATTACAACATGTAGGGCCCTGTCCTGGATGCTGTGCGGGGCACAAGGCAGGCTCCCTCTCCTCAAGAGGCTCATGATCTCATTGAGGAAACAAGACAAAAACCCACAAGCAGTTAATTTTGCAACCACACAAGAGCTAAAAGGCAGTTCATTTTAATAACACAAAAGCTGTCACAAGGTGATACTGGATTAATTACCAGATAAATGGTCATGGGCCAAAGAGGAAAGAGGTCATTTCTAATTGGAATAGTCAAGCGGTAGGTGGTGGTGGTGGGTGGGGGTGGTCTCATGAAGAAAACCACTTTGGACAAGCAGAGGAGGAGGGGAGCCAGGGAGGCAAGACGTTCCCAGACAGAGAGGCATGGAAGGATGGAGCTTTTTCGGGGGCCACTGGGTAGCTACAGGTAAGCAGAAATCATGTGGAAAATAGGTTTTTAGCTGAATATGGAAAGCCCTGAATGAAAGGCTAAGTTTAGATTTAATCCTAGAGGCAAAAGATACCACTGAAGGGATGGCAGGATCTTTTTCTGAAATACTAGTTCATAAGGCCCTCAGTGATAATTAAAAAAAAAAAAAAACTGTTTCAGGGGCGCCTGGGTGGCTCAGTCGTTAAGCGTCTGCCTTCGGCTCAGGTCACGGTCCCAGAGTCCTGGGATCGAGCCCCGCATCGGGCTCCCTGCTTGGTGAGAAGCCTGCTTCTCCCTCTCCCACTCCCCCTGCTTGTGTTCCCTCTCTCACTGTCTCTCTCTGTCAAATAAATAAATAAAATCTTAAAAAAAAAACCAACCCAAAAAACAGTGTTTCAGCTTAAAAAGAAGTGTGTAAAACCTACATAAAGAAAACCTGAAAAGGCCCCTGAGGCATACAAAAGATTTGAACATGTGTGTAGAAAGGCACATCCGAATCTTGAATAGGAAAACTCAATATCACAAAGTTGTCAGTTTACCCTAAATTAATCTATATATTGAATATTATTTTAGCTATATTTAAATTCTATAATTTGGGGAAAACTAGAGAAGCTATGAGAAATTCATTGGGAAAACAAAAATAGCTAGGAAAATTCCTAAAGAAGAGTAACAGACCTTCCCAAGTGCTTTTTCTATCAGATAGTAAAGCACAGCATAAAGGTACAATGATAAAACTTGTGCTACTAGATAGAATATGAATAGACACATTGATGGAACAGAAATAGTTCCAAGCACAGATAGGCATTTGATATCTGATAGACATGGTATTTCAGATATAAAGGGGAAAGAAGGATTATTGGATAAAAGGTGTGGACAAAACTAGATGCCATCCAGGAAAAATTAACTTAAATATATACCTCATGGTCCAGGATAATTTCATTTGGATAAAAACTGAAATGTAAAAATGAAACCATAAAAATACCAAAACAAATCATGGTTGAATGTATTTTTTTAATAATGCTGGTATAGGACACAAAATTCAAAAGGCATAAAATAAAATATTGAAAAGTTCAACTACATTAAAAAAAAACTTCAGGCAAAATTTCTGCTCCTCTTAATTAAAATTAAAAAACAACACAAAAAACTTGTGTGGGTTAGAATACTGTAAGCAAAGTCAAACAAATGACTAAAGATATTTGTAACTTATATCACAAAGAGCCAATTCACTTAGGATATAAGGAACATATACAAATTAATGAGGAAAAGGACCCACAATCCAATAGCAAAATGGACATATGTATGTGAACAAAAAGTTAACAAAAAAACTGTAAAATCTCTTAAATGTGTAGAAAATTGTCCAAGCTATTCATAGAAGTACAAATTAAAAGTATAAACATATACAAAAATTTTAATAAATGGTCCTTAATTAGTCTGAGCACATTAATCATAAAAGACATTTTTGAGACAACTGGGGAAATTTGAATATTAAGTGGGTATTAGGTTATATTAGAGTTGATGTTAATTTTATTCAGTCTGCATTTTTGCCAGCACATAGCTTTAAGCTAGGGGTAAAGCTTGGTGTAATAGTGGTATTATGGTTAGGTGGGAAATGTTCTTGTTTTTCAGAGGTACATATTAAAGTATTAGGGGTAAAATGTGACAATCTTCAATTTACTTTAAAAATACTTCAAACCCCCTAAATGGACAAGCAAATATGGCAAAAAGTGAACAGCTGTTAAGTCGAGGTGATGATTCATTATACTTTTATCTGTATTTTTTTTGTATGTTTGAAATTTTTCATATTAAAAGCCAAAAAGTACAATGACAGTACATCAAGACACTGTTTCACTTATCGGGTGGGCACAGATGGAAAGTCTGATAAAATACAGTGTTTGGTTAAGGGTGTGGGGAAAGAAAACATTCATATGTTGCTAGAGAAGGTATAAGAAACAATATTGCCAAGAATGGTCAGAATTATATATTCAGTAATTCCACTTCTAGGAATATGTCCTACAGATAAACTCATACATTGGGAAATAATCGATATATAAGTTTATTCATTGCATTTTTAAAAAGAGACAAAGACTGGAAGCAATGAAAATGTTCACCAATAGGAGACTGGTTAAATTAAAACTGTATGTCCATACACTGGAATACTTAATTGCTATTAAAAAAATGAGGTTGTTTATGTATTAATATCAATAAAACAATCTTCAATATATCTTGGGTGGGGGGAAAGCACATTATAGAACAATGTATAGTAAAAAAAAAAAAAAGCTGGGAGAAATAATATAGACCATTTGGTAATATATGCATCAAATATTCCTGGAAAGTTACATGAGAAACTGATAACACTGGTTATGGGAAAAGAATTGGGTATCTGGGGGGACCAAGGTGGGAATAAAACTATTTTATGCATCTTTTGAGTGTTACCCACTGGATGTACATATTATTTATTCAATAGAGAAATACATTTTCCTTTTCTTTTTTCTTCACTATTTTGTTTATTTATTTGACAGAAAGACACAGTGAGAGAGGGAACACAAGCAAGGGGAGTGGGAGAGGGCGAAGCAGGCTACCCGCGGAGCAGAGCGCTCGATGTGAGGCTCGATCCCAGGACCCTGGGATCATGACCTGAGCCGAAGGCAGACGCTTAACGACTGAGCCACTCAGGTGCCCCCCCATTTTTCCTTTTCTAAAGAAAATATTAAACTGTTTTTTCTCCTCCTCTCTCCAAGATAGCCCAGTTGCCTTGTGTCTTGCCTCAGAACTTTTCACCAGACAAAAATCACAAGCATGGTTAACCAGCTGAGCCACAAGAGAGGGGGAAGGGAGAGAGGGAGAAGGTTTACGAGGTGAGGAACACCCCCCCCACCTCCTGAGAACAGAGCCCAGGAGGGAGAGTTTCCCTCTGCCTCCCTGACCACCACAGAGCTACTCTCTGAGGTCTGGCCCTCTGAATATCCCCAACGGTTGTTTTAAAGCACTCAGCTCTCCTCCTGGGGTCAAGGCTCTTTCCCTCTCCTGTGTGATGCCTTCTCTAGGCTTCCTCTCGGCTCTTCCTTCAACTTCCCTCCCCCCTTGGCCACAGCACACCTGTCACTGGCCCCACCTACTGCGGTACCTGCTTCACTTCCTGACATCATGGGCATCTGGCAAGTTTGTTTTCAGAAGTCCCAGGTGGGGCTGTTTTAAAATAGAAGCTTTATTACATATTGGCTGTTCTTAAGTCAAATGGTAAGGTTGAAACATCTACCTTAATCACCCAGGTCTAGGTCCATCTAGTCATTCCTGCCATAGCTTCCTATAAAATTCCTTGAGTGCTTCATCTCTCTCCCTCTTTTGTCTGTTAAAAATCTGCTCTCACTATGGACTCTGAGAGACAAACAGGGTTTTAGAGGGGAGGGGGGAAGGGGGATGGGTTAGCCCGGTGATGGGTATTAAGGAGGGCACGTACTGCATGGAGCACTGGGTGTTATATGAAAACAATGGATCGTGGATCACTACACCAAAAACCAATGATGTATTGTATGATGACTAACATAACATAATAAAATTTAAAAAAAAATCTGCTCTCAAGAATAGAGAATAGCAACCTAAGTATTCAAAACAGGATTATATGATCATTTTGGTACTTATAAAGATATTAATAAGGTTGTAGAAGACCTTTCAGTGGCAAGAAAGGATATTAGAATACATTTTAAGGGAAAGTTCAGATTATAAAATTATATGCATAATAGGACCCCGGTTTTATAATTTTTAAAATCCATTTAAAAATGAAAGCTTCAGCTGGATGTTGTTACAGCTGAGCGGTAACACTGTGGGTGACTTTTCTTTTTGCTTATCTATAGTTTCTAAAATTGCTGCAATGAACATGTATTCCTTTCATAATAAGAAACAACAGATGTCATGGAGAAAAATAGGATATAAAGCTCATAAACCCTGAGGAATAAATGATTGATGAAAAGTTACAGAGGTTTTTTGTTTTTGTTTTTTTGAGGAAGCCTGCATTTTTACCAGCACCCAGGCCTAAGGTATGGGTAAGGCTGGGTGGTCAGAAAGAAAAGAGGGAGAAGAGGCACCATGCAAGGCCCATGGACCACTAGCCTGGGCCTGAAGCCAATCATTTAACGTTGAGCCCTTTGTAGGTTTACAGCTTCAGATCTCTCTCCTTCTCATGCCAGGAAGCCAAGAGCTTTGGGAACCTGAGTGAGTGATACTTGAACTCCCATGAACTTGTGACAAACCTCGAAGATACAGACGGCAATCCTATAAAGCCGAGCGGAGGGGCAGATCCTCAGGGACACATCATAAACGGTGTTGGTAGTACAAATTTTACCCTATAGTTTGTTTGGAGAGGAACTTTTCTTTCAGCCAACCAACTTTCATAACACTAGTATTGTGAAAGGCTAGAACAGGATTCCCCCACCTACAAGACCTAAAATCTAGCTAGGGTTGATTCTGAGAGAGAACTCTAGGATGCTTATTACATATGTGCAAAGGCAAGAATACAGCACATAAGACTGACTTTAAAAGTGAGCAGAGCTGGACACTAAGATGCTGGTTAACTAGACTGGTGTACAGTAATACAAAGGAAGACCATATGGCCATGAAAATTATAATCTGCGTGTTTACAGACATGAAAAGATATTCACGGGGTGCCTGGGTGGCTCAGTTGTTAAGCGTCTGCCTTCGTCCCCACATCGGGCTCCCTGCTCAGCAGGAAGCCTGCTTCTCCCTCTCCCACTCCCCCTGCTTGTGTTCCCTCTCTCACTGGGTCTCTTTCTGTCAAATAAATAAAATCTTAAAAAAAAAAAAAAGATTCACAGTATACTGCTCAGTGAGAAGAATTCTAAGATTATAATATTATAGATAATGTTTAAATATTTACACACTTTACACATAGTCATGTATTTATAGGCATTAAAATATCTGTATGGATCATTAACAATGTCCCTAGTTTTCCCTTTTTTATCTATTTTTCTATACTAAATACATATTTTTGGGAAATAAAAATGTTTAAAGATATAGAAGTATTCATCCTATTGTTTTTAAAATAAAATAGGGTCTTTACATATAGTAGGAAAAGAAAGCAAGTTATTATATCCAGTTTAGAGTTTTAAAAAATGTTTCTGAAGAAGGTTAATTTGGATGTGAGGTTCGAAGATGATCATGGTTTTAGAATGGCAGGGAAGGAAGGGGGGGGTCTTGTTCAAAGGCCTCAAGGTAGACACTGGCAAATGTGTGTGTGTGTGTGCATGCGTGTGCACGTACACGTGTGCACGGACAGGGGGTGAGGGTGAGACCCAGAGCAAAGAATCTGAAGGACAGTCTAGGGAATTTGAACCTTATACTCCAGGTAAAGAAAAGCCTGGAGGTCTTTTTTTTTTTTTTAAGATTTTATTTATTTATTTGACAGAAAGAGAGAGCGAGCGAGCGCACAAGCAGGGGGAGCTGCAGGCAGAGGGAGAGGGAGAAGCAGGCCCCGCCTTCCCCCGAACAGGGAGCCCGATGCGGGGCTTGATCCCAGGACCCTGGGATCTGAAGGCAGACACTTAACAACTGAGCCACCCAGGCGCCCCTGGAGGTTCTTAAGTGAAGCAACACCTCACTAAAAATTTGTTGGAGGACAATGCTTCTAAGTGCCCTGTGGAAATGGGACTGGGTGAGGAGAGGCCAGGGCACCAGCTGGGAGGCAGCTGCAGAAGTCTCTGCTTGAGGTGCCACGGCCCCAACTGACACGTGACCTGTGGAAACGAAATGGCCAGAGCTGAGCGGGACAAGGCGGAGCAAGGGTCGGCTGGCCCGCAGATGCTAGCATTCAGAGGCTGTAAGACGGAAGGAGAAAGGGAAGGAAAATGGGGAGGGGTGTCCTGGGTGGGATGCAAAGGAGGAGATAACGCAGGTCTGAAGGGCATTCAAGAAAGCCCACGTGCGGTTGCCCTAAAGGCACTGGGATGATTTTAAGTCCCTGGGATTCTGTCCTGGCGCTTCCTGCTGGGCAGCCTCCCGCATCTATGAAGGGGCGTGGTGATAGCTCTCCCCTGCTTACTTCAGAGTGGGTAGGGGCCAGTGAGATCATCTGGATAAAGAGCCCTGAGACCACTCAGCAGCTGTGTGAGCACCAAGCACTGTCATGCATGCAGGTGGTGGCTGTAAGGAGAGATGACACTCCTTGAGAACATGAGGCCACGGAAGTCGAGATGGTCCAGGACTCGGTTTCAGCCTAGCCTTTAGTGAACCAAGAGAATTTCTGGGGAATCTACTGATTTCCTAAAAAGGACTGATTATTCCCTTTCCCTAAGCCAGGAACCGAAGCTCCAGGCTTCAGGGTTGAGGCATGTGGTCAGCGCTACTCTAACAGGTGGTTTCTTCCCGGGCGGCCAGAGCTGGAAAGTCTTTGTGCATCATCTGGCTCAAGCCCCTTGTTTTCCAGGTGAGGAGCAGAAAAATGACTTGGCCAAGGTCACCTAACTCGGGAAAGCCCATGATGGCTGCAAGAGCAGAAGGATGACAATGTGAGGATGGGCCACTTCTCCCTGTCTATGGCCCCTAAGCTGGCTCGCGCTGCCATCTTCCCAGACTTTTGCCCAGCCTCCCCATGACCTGCTCCCCCCACTGAAGTCAGGGATGTTTAACAACCCAAATGTAAGCATGCCACTTCCCTGCAAGAGCCCTTTGATGGCTGTAGGAGTGGCTCCGTCCTTCATCCTGAGAGCCTCCAGCTCTCCCTGCTGCAGGCTCCCACCCTTTGGTCCTTTGACCAAGCCACTCCTTTGCAAATAGTCTCCTCAGTAAACTCCTCAGCCACCTTTCTGAGTTGCCGGCTGCTTCCTGCCAGGACCCTGAAGATACCCATGGCCTGTGAGGCCCCTGTGATGCAGCTCCTGCCTGCCCCTCCCATCTCCACCCCTCCTTCCCCATGCACTCACTCCAACAAGCCCACTCCTCCTTGGGTGAGTTATAGGCCGTAGGTTATGTTAGAAACTTGTAGTTCTCAGTAAATCTTTATGGAATTCATCCTAATCCGTCATCATGAACATATGTCTACATGTACAGAGACACACGTGTGATTATTTGATCTACTTCCTTCTCACTGGACTGTAAAATGAGATCCCCTGTTGATCCGGTTTCCAGAGTCTGAAGGCCAAAGGGTTTAGAGACAAAATGCTCCCAGAGACTCAGCTGCTACCAGCTTCCCTGTCATTCTCTCTCAGTGACACAATAAAAAGTGAAAATGAGCAACCGCTACAGATGTTTGGAAACAAACACCACTCCTGGCGCCTCTTCAGCCTGGCAGCATGCAGGGGGTGCCCAGGTGGAGGAGGGGGAAGCGGATACCAGCTGCCTGGGAACCGTCAGGCCGTCAAGGTCTAGGGTCACGGCCTGCCCTTGGGAACGAAGCGGACAGCCCACAGGAATGTCCCAAAGATGGAGGAGGCTATTACCGTGGCTCACTCAGACTGCACGGCATGGGGAGGGAAGAGTCTTATTATTAACCTCGGCGTATTAATATTTGAAAACAATCTTCACAATGATAGATAGCAGTCACCCAGAAATGGGGACAGCCTTGGTTCTGCAAAGCATTCTCAGAGGAAGAACAGCTTTTCTGGAGAGGGGAGGGAAGCCAGTGGGAGAAGGTGTTATGTCCTGGGCCAGGGAGACTGCCCCGGACCTCACAGCAAGGGGGTGCCGGAGGAGGGGGGGGACGAGGCTGGCCTCTCATGGATTTGTCTGCACCAGTCACCAGCAGGTTTATCTGAGCAGTGGCGTCTCAGGAAAGGAGGGGAAACTCACAATGGCTGACCTCCCAGAAAAAGCTGCTGAGCCAATTATTTTTTCTTCTGACGGTATACTAAAATGATTGCTGATGATTATACATATTTCTATGAATAGTATATTTTCCCAAAATATAGTCTCTCCATAGAACTCCAACTCATGTTTTGAAATCTGAGAAGAAAACATTTTTAAAACCCCTCATTAATGACACCATCTTTGTTCTCACAGGTAGCTTAAGAGAGACATTCAGACCATTAACACCTGATGCCTTGGTCTCCAGCAGCTGTATGTGAACTTGTCAACTTAATAGGCTGCCAAGAAGCTGCTGAATCCCTGTGCCTGTGCTCCACCCCCCTCCGCACACACACACTGTGGTGAAATCCTGCTCTCTGAAAGGCATCATTCACCCTCTGGACACAAAGCCCTTCTCAGGCAACGGGGGCACCTCTGGGGCACCTGGGATCATTGTGATCCTGGTGCAGGTGGGGAAGAGGCCCAGGGAAAGGTCATGCATTACCTTTGGCTACCAAAGTCAGGAAGAAGCCCATACCACCCTCTTTCTATGGAGTTTCCAGGGAGCCAACATGGGTGGGCAGGGAGCAGCGGGGTCTGAGGGCCATTGTCCTAAGGCTCTGATGGACTATCTGCCAGGCACAGAACTTAACCTTGGGGCCTGGGCAAAGTGGGTCTGGAAGACGTTCAAGGTTCAAAGTGGCAGCAACTCTGTGCAGAGCAAGGGACACAGCCCGCTGTGCACCTGCTGCCCTGTTGTGTTCTCTGAATTGTCCTCAACCAACCTCACCACGTGACCTCACCTCCTATCTAATAAGGAGGCTACAAAGACAGAATGCAGAAAGGAAAAGCATCTCTAGTTTGAAACATCACTTGGATTCTGATTTAAAGGCAAAACCAGAGTGGGCTACACCAATTTGTGCCCTTTGTTTGAAAAGGATGACTGTGTTCAATAGGCCGCAGATGAGGACGAAGGGCATGTTGGGCTCTCTCCTTCTCACAGATCATCACAAGAGGCCCTGGACTGCTCTCTGTACTGCAACCTTCCAGGCGCCTCTGTGCTCTGAGGAGCTGGAAATCCTGCAGTGGGTGGCACTTGGGATGCCCAGATGCCAATCTGAGTGTGTGGGCAAGGAGGGGGGAGGCTGATGCACAAGGTTTCTCTTTTGGGGGGAACCTTTCTGTTGCATTCCTCCTCTCCCACGTGGGCCACATCCACCCTGAGGCAGTGTCCTCACCTGAATCAGTGGGGTGCCCAGCCAGGTGTGAAGGGACAGGCAGGCAGGCAGAGGCCGCCTCTGGGATGAGGGGAGAGCACAGAGGACGGGCTTTTCTGGCTGGTAAATTCCCTGCAGCCTGCTGTGCCTCATCCCTCATCCAGACAGCCACAAATGTTTACCGAATGGCTCCCAGGATGAAAAGGGGGAAGGACAGGAAATGGGGAGTGAGTAGAAATGAGGGTGGCTCTAGGAAACACTGGAAGCCTTTCTACTGAGACGTGAAGGCTGGAACCTCTTGGGGGGGGGTGTTGCAGAACTTGAGCTTCTCAACTGCTCCCCTTCCCCTAATCTTTCAAAAAAGTAGGAAGGTGCTAGAGGCAGTCATCAAAGCAGAGAACAATCCCTGTTCAGGCAGAAGCCTCAGGGCTACCCAGCACTTAACCTCATGAGGTGCTGTCAGCTTTAAGATGCTGATGCTGAGAGCTAACATCTGCCCAGGGACCTACTAGGCAAATATTCCTGCTGGACCCACCACCCCTCCCCTGGGCACTGCTAAGGTCAAATCCATCCCCGTACATTCCCTTCTGCAGCATTTTCTTGCCCACCTCCCCCTTCATTTCAGTCAGGGTGATCCACAGTGTCAAATCCAGTGATTCATTTGGACAGAGGTCAGGTATTTGTATATCACTGTGGCAGTTTCCACACGGAATAACCAGATGGCTTGTTTATTTCAGTCCAGGGAGCAAGAGCTAGGAATGGTCTGAAAGGCAGAATAGGGAGTATTTCCTTTGGAACTGAGAGGAAGTTGACTTAAGAGGCAGAAAAAAATGGAGTCCAGTTAACCAACTGCAAGTCTTCTAACCACAGGTCACTAAGTGGAGAAGGACCAGAAAAGCTGACACATGAGGAAGAACATCTAACAAGCCTCATCATCCTTTGGTTTCTTGGGCCTTCTGGGTCACCTGGCTGATGGCAGAGACATGGCTGGGCAGCCTTAAAAGAGAAAGATCTACAAAGCATGGGGCCTCATCCCTTTGTGTACTGGGTCTCTGGGGACTGAGCCAAGAGCTCCAAGCACAAGCATTAGCAGAATTTTCCCTGGTCCCTGGCTCCTTCTTCCAATCCAGGCCTTCTAAGACAAAGGAGGGTGGGGTTAAGAAGGAAGAAACAGGCCAAGATAACTGGGACAATGACTGAGCTAATGATCCTGAATGTCTGAAGTTAAGAGAAAGGACAGAAAGATATTACTAAGATTTCCTGTAAATACTAACATTCACCTAGTATTTTATTACTAATAAAAAACTTCCATAAACTTTATCTTACTTGACCTTCACAACACCCTTGGGAAAGTACTACCATCCACATTTTATAAAACAGAAAATTGATTCAATTCCCTTCATGGCAGTAGCATTTGAGGTGGAACCTGGGTCTTGTGACATTTTTCTCCTCATCTCAAGACCTTCAATTTCAGAAAGAAAAGGCCAAACCAATCTCTCCAACCTTGCCATATACACCTACAAAGCAGATGACTGCCATCTTGTAAGAAACACAGGACTGAACGCCTTCCTTGCCAGAATGCTCTTAGGCGTGAGGGAGTGGCTGAAATGAGAGGAACCAGAGGCACTTCCGATTCCTCAGCCTCTGTGGAAACACTGACCCCTGCCTAGGCTGCGAAGGCACCCCCGAAGATAATACGGAAGAGAAAAAGGTCAAGAAAACTGGTGGAGCCTGACAGCCCCTTTCTCTGCTCTGTCTACCCACCAGAACGGGTTCATCTGACCTCTCTACTTTGGACCCTTCCAAAGCTTTGGCTTCTCCCACAGGTCACTCAGAGTGGATTCTCAGGAAAGTCAGTAGACTGCTTAGGGCTGTTTGTTTTTCAAAATCCTGAACGGACCCCAAATTCCCAAACTGCCATGGTTACCTGTTGGTCAGATGGGTCTAGATCATTAAGGTCCAGGCATGTAGTTCTATACTCCGTGGTGCCCCACCTGGGGGGTGGGGCATACAGATTCTCTGTAGATGAGCAGCAACCTCTTGGTGAGACACAGGCAAGGCGGGTGGAGGCTCTTTCCCCATCAACCTGATCAACTTACTTTCACCAGGTTCCCAACCTGCTCATCAGACCTTGCTGCCATTCACACTGTCCAACCGGATGACATGTCCCGCCTGCGTGTCACCCTTCACTTCCGAGAGCATTCTCCACACACGAGTCGCTGATTCTCCTTGCGCCTCCTCCTTTGCTCTCTCGTTGCCATTTAATTATGTGACTTTCCTATGGTTCTTCTCTAATTCTACTTGTGCTAATTAATTATGAACATCCTTCATTTTCCCTAATAGATCATAAACTTCTTAGAGCCAGATACTATGTTGAATTCATCTCTGTGGTTTCTTCTCCATTTTCATGTCTGGTCAGGGGTTTTACCTTTACACATAGTAGGAGTATAATAAATCACTGTTAAAATGGAATTTACCTTGGTTTCTTAAAAAACAGGGTATCTGTGAAACATATCAAAGGATCCCTGCACAAAAGACAGTCCCATTCCTTGTACTGTCCTTTGACAAGACTTTTGGAATCCCTCTCCCCCTCTATCACCAGGGTCACTGCAGTCAGGCTCATTTGGCTCTGAGATCTAAAGACGGTAAAACCAGACTGGCAAAGACAAGCGTTCCTAGTCTGCTTATTTAAAGAGGTTAAGATTATATAAGCAAAGCAAGGGATTGGTGCTGTTATCTGTCCTCAAGGAAAACCAAGGAAGGACTTTTTAAGGGTAGGGAATGGGGAGGAGGGGATGAAGGAAGAAGAAAGGGAGTTTCCTACAAAGAACAAGGACACAAAAGCTGATGGCTGAGCCCTGAATGGATTCTCCATCATGACAAGGGAATGAGACACCCCATTTCTTTTACAGAATGGGAAACCCAGATACTCCTAAGATGAAAGGCCATTATGGTCCCAGAGGGGCCGAGGGCCCTGCTCATGACTCAAGGTCAGCTGGAGACTGAGGCATCTGGGAGCACAGTGGAGGGACAGAAGGTAGAAGAGTACTACCAGGAACTTCGGATAGGGCCACTGAGTGATGGGCACTGGGAGAATCGCTCTAGAAAGTGCCTGTGGGAGAGGCTGGGTCCTTCTTACAAAGTGAAGATGGGGACAACTGATGATGGGGAAACAAATCTGATTTGGGTTCATGACTGGTGGAGCAGGTGATGGAATCTACCCCCAGCCCTTCTACACACACAATACCCCACAGAACTCAAACTTCCCTTATTGGCCAAGGACTTCGTGCCAGAGCATAGCTACCCTTGGCCAGGATCCAGGGAGGCAATGGTCTCAGGGGTTGGTAGGAAAAAAATCCCAAGAATCAGATCTCAGCCAGCAGGGTGGAGGAGAAACCATTTCTGCTGGATATTTAAGTGCGCTCTCTCTCTCTCTCTCTCTCTCTCACACACACACACACACACACACAGAGAAATCGATTATGAACCTGCTAAGTAAAAATCTAATTCCAGTTTAAGGATAAGAGGTTTAGTCCAGAAAATCCAGCTTCCTGAGCCACTGTGGGGAAGATGTTATCTGTTCTCAATTTCCTATCAAATCAGTCTTTTCTTTTGGGACCACAGCGAGGATGATGATAATTTCTCTATCTCTGCCTAGGGGACTGAGGTGCATCATGAAGCCCCATGCACCCCTACCTGGCCGGCCAGCCCCTCAGACACTCCTTCACCCAGACTTTCTCTTCGCTCTTTGGCCACAGGTCATTCAGGACAGAGGCAGAGGGCAGGGCCTCGCTGGCACCGCCTCCCACCTGGGACGAGGTGAGGGATGCTCGGGAGCAGAGGCTCCCTGAGCCTGTGCTCCCTCCCAGCAGGGCCAGGTCTCTCGAAGCCACACAACCGTGTCTCCATCATGTCCCTGCCAGGGCTCTCGCCAGTGCACACGGAAGACTGACCACCGGCAGGGAGGGGACTGAAGCTTGGGACTGTGAGACCAGCTCCTCTAGCCCCCAGAGCCCCCAATGGTACCTGCCAAGGCCTTGATCCGGGACCTCTCAAACAGCCTGGCTGAGCTGTTGTCATTATCCAGCTCATCGTCCGGGGCAGCCCAGCGGGCATTGATCCGGCTGTACGGTGGCTGGTTGCCCACGTTTTCAAACTCCGTGGCCGATGTCATGTCAGCAGGCTCTCAGCAGTTTCGCCTGCCTCAGTCTTCATGGAAGGGTCCCTGGGGGGACAGCAACACAGTCAGAGGGTTAACTCCCCTCCCTTGGACTTCTTCTCAGGGGAAACTTACTCGGAGCATCCAACGGGGTAGGTCCTTGCAGGAGTGGCACACCCTGCCAGCTGTCGGGCCATGCTGCCCCCCTTCCCCGGGGTCCCTGGGTTAGAAAATATTGCAGCGGCAGCCGCAGCGGCAGCCCCAGGAAGGGCAACAGTGGCAGCAAGGATGGAGAGCTGCATGCAGAAGGGGTTGGGACGGCCAGCAGGTGGAGACGTCAGTCGCAGCAAGCCCGCTTCCTCCAAACCTGCAGCCACCACAGCTGCGGGAGCTCCGGAGGCATCGGGGAGAGGGGCGGCTCTTCTGGGAGCCAGGGGACTGGGCAGGGCGGGCGATGGCGTGGGGGCTCGGGGGGCATGGGCAGAAGAGCAGCTCCGCCCTTTGGACTGGGGCCAGGACCAAACCTGGACGGGAGGTGGGGGCAGGAAGGAGAGGTGAGAAGCTGGAAGTTGGCGGAGTCCCACTCAAACGTGAATCAGTGGGGAGAGAGACGAACGTGAGACGCCACGGATGCCACCAGCCCTGGCAGCTGCGCTGGGGAAAGTGGGCTCCTCTCGGGGGCTGCCCAACATCCCTTCCAGGGCTTTCCCAGCAGCACATATTTACAAAGCTGAGCTCTTGGTTTTGTCTTCTCTGAAATGCAGCCAGGTACGTGGACAAGGTCTTCTGTTGAATCCCCAGTCAGCCCAAGGAGCCCAGATGACCTGCTGTCCTGTCAGGCTCATCAGTGTGATGTGGGGGTGGTGGTGAGGGGATCTCATGGATGGTGGAGCCACGTGTGTTCATCTGTGCAATGCACGTGAGCACTGTGTTCTCACTCGCCTGTCATTTATATTTGCTCATTCATCCGTGATTACTTCAAATATGTACCGAAGCCCAGCCAGAGGGCAGGCACTGTGCTAGGCAGTTAGGAGTAAGACAGGAAGGGCCCTGTCCTCATAGAGTTTACACTCTGGCAGCAAGACACCCAATTAAATAAGCAGCTCCAGTAAGGTATGGTGTGTGCCACCGCTGGGAAAGAACGAGGAATGGTGGCGGACTCATGGCCGGGGCGGGGTGTCAGGGGAGGGAAGTGTAAGCTGGTTCCTAAAGGGAGCCTAGAGGCATTCTGTGAGGGGATAAAGAGCAGGTAGAGAGTTCTGAAGGTGAGAGAGAACATGGCAAAATTTCGGAACCTGACAATGTTACTAGAGGGTGAGGGCAAGGTCAGGGAGAAAAGGGGGACAGGAGCTCGAGATGCAGGGCTAGGTCTTGAATGTCTTGGGCCTTTGGAAAATGACTAGCTTTTCTTCAGCCTTAATTTCCTCACCAATACCTTCCTTTTAGGCATCTCCCCAGGAAGCTAAAGGGATTCGGGAGATCAAGTCCGTAAGAGTCAACAGGGAGCCCAGAGTCTTGGATCCAACAGAACAAAAGGGGGTGGAGGTGGGGAGGCCATGAGGCAGCAAAATGACAAGTGGGGACAACCAGTGAGCTGTGAGGTAAACCACTCCCTCCATGAATGTGCACACACACACACCACAACACACACACGTGCACTGACATCCCACACAGACACATACATCTAACACACACACTCACACACCCAAACAGGCATAAGTTTGAAGAAATGATACAAGCTCACCAATCCAAGTGTAAACGCAGGGCTGTCGCCCTTATTTTTCAGACACAGAATCACTTCAGACTCCTTTTTCCCCAGGCTGATTAATCAATCCCACCACATCCCTTTGAGGTAAGACAGGAGCCAGAATTATCCATCTTAATTGCACAAGGAAGAAAACCAAGGCCTCACATTGGATGAGGCCTCCCCAAGGTCATCTAGGGAATTCTTGCTATAGCTAGGGCTAAAGGCCAAGCCGTAGCCCATTTATTCCCCTCTACTAGGCAGATTTTAGGGAAGCAGATTAGATTTAGGAGGGAGAACACAGCACATGGGGACAGAGGGCATTCTGCAGCTTCCAGGACCCGGCAAAGGTGTTTGCTTCTCAGCGAAGGGGAGGCGGAGGGTGGGGAAGCCAGTCATCACCCCACAATGCCAGGCCAGTGCCCAAGAACACCCTCATCCCTTAGATAGCCTGTCGTCTTCTACAAATGGACACACGACTTCCAGGGCTGAGATTTCTCACTCAACTGGTTGGGCAAAGAGCTGGGAAGGACACCCTCCTCCCCATGCTCCCCCCAGCTTCCCTGAAGGGGAGCTACTGCTGGCTCCCAGCTCTGGGCAGGAGACAGACTGACAGCCTGACCACCTCCTGCTGGGCCTCAAGCCTGTCCAGTAGCCCCCTGAGAAGGGCCGGGCTGCCAGACGCAGGAAGTGAAGTAAGATCAGATCCTGCTTGCAGGAGGTAATCGGACGCTGGCTCTCCTTGTTCTGGGCTATTTTTAAGAGCGGCTGAGAGAGGCCCAGGCCACGGGCCGGTGGGAGGGTGGGGGTGAGATTACCTTTGCCAGGGCTCCGTAAATAAGTCTGCCCCAGAAAGATGAGCCTGAGCAGGCACACCAGCCAGCCAGCATTTAAGACAAGATTGATGGCCCCAGGTGCAGAAGAACAACTACTAGACAGCAATTCATCCTACTTAAAAACACCATGCCTGGGGCGCCTGGGTGGCTCAGTCGTTAAGCGTCTGCCTTCGGCTCAGGTCATGATCCAGGGTCCTTGGATCGAGCCCCGCATCGGGCTCCCTGCTCCATGGGAAGCCTGCTTCTCCCTCTCCCACTCCCCCTGCTTGTGTTCCCGGTCTCGCTATCTCTCTGTCAAATAAATAAATAAAATCTTTAAAAACAAAAAACAAAAACGCCATGCCCCCTGCTGCTGTGGCTTAGAGAGGGCAGCGGCCGGGCAGTGGCTTGGCTGGGAAGTGATAAAACACATGTGTATGTCTAAATACACAAGTCTAGGGTTTTGGGGGGTTTTGTTTTGTTTTGTTTTTAGGATGTCAGGTCCCTGAAGACAACCAACAAAGAAAGAAGATTCCGAAACTAAAGGAAAGCCCTCTTTCTCCTGCCCCCAGTGGCCTGACAAGACTGCATTCCGTCAGAGCCAAGGGAGGGGGTGGTGGTGGTGTGTTCAGTGGGTCAGCAAGGGGGGAATCGGAGAATCAGGTGTGAGAGACAGAAGAAAAGAAAATCTGAAAACAGGAAAGCTATGGATGGTTATTCCAGGAAAACAAAACAAGAGCAAAAATAAAACCCCAGATGATGCCTACAACCAAATTTGACCCAGAGCTTTCCCAGGGTCACCCATGTCAATTTTCATTACTGTCATAATATCCCTTTGAAGGCTGGCAATAAAGAAACCAACATGACTGAAAAGAGCAGCATATGGTGGGGGCTCGTGGGGGAGACACCTAACCAAATGGGGAGTCATGGAAACACTTAAGTTGATACCTCAGGGGAAGCTGGAACTCAGGTAATCGGTCACATTTGAAGGATATAAGTCATCTATGCATCTAGAGTGGCCTTCCATAAGTATGGACGGCAGCAAGTACATGGCTAACATTTGACCTCAACCTGCACCTCAGTCCCCTGCCAGCAAACCCAGGAGAAAGGGCATAAGAAATAGTTCCTTGTCCTTTCACTGCCCCCAATGAACCCTCAAGCTCTTAAGAAGTCCTTTTTGCAACCCATGAGACCCCTGTCAAAGTGTAGGTGGCTCCTCTCTGGCCTGTGTGACTCTGTGCCCAGGAAAGGCCACCTTCCCTGTCCACCTACCTGCCTATCGCAACGGGACAGACCTGTCTCCAAATGCACAGGCCCCAGGCTTACCCTCACCTGCTGAGCTTCGGCCACCCCCCAGTGCCAGGTTACATTTTGATCAGGATGAGTTCCTAGAAGACTGGCCCACAGCTCAGGACCGAAAAGTTCATCTGATCGTACAGGGCATTCACTCATAGAAGGAGCGCCTGCTTGGTAAATGGATTTCACAATTTCACGGCCGAAACCCATAGCTCCACCCTTCACGGTGAGCCCAGGACCTCATCCGCTTCTGAGATCAGGTGTGAGGTCTCAGAATCTCAACCTCATGCGCTATGCCCCCCTAATCCCCAGGGCGGTGGTGGCTTCTCTCCCGCCCGCAGGAGCCCAGCTAGCTCTCGCTTCAGCCCTCCTGCGGGCACCGAGGAGCAGACAGGGGATGCGAGGGATGCGCTGCTCTTTTCTTCCCCACCCCGCCTCCTCTTCCCTGGGTGGCATAGCACCAGAGAAGCAACAGAACCCAAAGCTCTACTTCAGGAGGGGGAGGTTGGGGGGGGGGGCGGATACAGGGCAATGCTGCTCTTCCTTCGCAGGTCACAGGCTGCTGCAAAGGCTTCGATGCGCTCTTCCTTCAGCAGAGAATTTAGACCCTTCCTACCTTTAGTTTTCTCTCTAGCTGTAAGGTTGGACTCTTCCTCTGCTTTCTATTTTGTCCTGCCCCTTTATGCTACCCTAAACCTGTTTTTAACGTATTTTGGTACTATGGCAACCCAGGTCAGGAGATTAAATCCTTAAGTTTCCCTGGTAACTTTTCTGCCAGTGCATTTACTAAAACAGAACATCCTCCTACTCCCTCGGGTAGTAATCTCACTGCATATTCACAGATACCTTATAGAACAAATATATACTAAAATAGCAGGAGAACCAATGAGACGCCCAGCACAGAGTACACTAACTCTATCTCAAACCCTAACCTCCTGCCCACCCCCCCGCAAGCTCTAGTCTGGCACCTCCATCTGTCTACCAGATATCGCCACCTAGAAATTACAGCTCTGTCTCAATATGGCTAAACCTGAGCACATGGCTCCCAGGACAGAACGGGGGAGTTTTAGGACCAGGAGGTGACACTGAGGCCCAGTGAGGTAAGCATGCCACCTGTGGGTGACCGTTCCAGCAGATGGACATCAGCAGCAGCACCTGGATCAAGCTGCTTCCCCTCCCCAGAGCACACTCTGCTTTTGCACACTCTGCAGTTCCCATCCTGAATGGCCCTGGCTGCCAGGCCATGAGCAGCAGAGAATAGTCAGGTGTTCTTCAAGTGTCAAGATTCCTATCCATGGTTGCCACCATCAAGGATCCCCATGAATTTGCAATACCCTGGCCATTCTAGCCCACCGCTTCCCCAGAGCCTTCTGCTCCAATTTCTGTCACCAGGCAGGGACCTGAGGTCCACATGTCCCAACTTGTCCACTCTCATCATGGAAAAATCTCCTACTAAGAACTGGCTCCAGTTAAGCTGCAGCTGTGGAATGGGAGTGGGGGTATGGTGGGATCATGACCCCAATAGTTCTTCTAGGGATTTGGTTGGGAAACAGGTGCAGCTCAGCATTGATATAGAGAGGGATTGCCACCTCAGTCCTCTATCTTAATAGCATCTATCATGTCCTACACAGAGGCAAATGTCCACTGGGAATGATTAAAGGAGACAGGAGAGATGATACTCTTAATATACATCGTTTTCAACAACTATCCTCTATTGGGATTCTTGGGCTCAGTATCTACATTTACGGAAATCTATTACAACCCAGTCCTACCTCTTATCTTTCCCAATTCACTTCCTTTCAGGATAGCTACTGGCCTCCCCGCCCAGAATAAGTAATATTCTATGCTAGTTGAATTAAAAGTTGAATACCCAATTTCTCCTCTTCCATTAAGACTTTTCTAGAACACCCACAGTGACCTCTCTCTTCTCTGATGAAAATTGTCAGGGAGGTAGTAAAGTCTCAGTGTCGGGAGGTGGTTAAGAATAAGTTGAAATAATTGATTTGAAATAACTGTTGAGATATTTCTAATGAAATAATTGATTCAGAAAACTATCATCAAAAAATAAAATAATTAGATAGGTAAATGGAGAACTACACAACAGAATCAAGTTCCCAACGTTTGAATTCACTGACGAATCTTAGTATCACTAACAATAGATATTGGGTGTCTCCTGATATGATGCAGTATGAAGGATATCACAACCAATGACATTCTTGCCAAAAAGGTTGAACCTCAATCTGATCAATCTTTAGAGTTAAGTTCCCCCTTATAGGAATTATAGGAGACCAAAAGACAATTTAAATGACAATATGAGGAAGCAAGAGACAGACCCACAAGTTGGGACATTCTGCAGACAACTGACTCCATTTCTTCAATAAGTCAATGGCATTAAAACAAACAAAAAGGAGGCAAAGAGCAGGGACTGCCGTAGATCAAAAGAGACTTAGGAGATGTAATAAGTAATGTAATGTGTACCTTGTTTGGCTCTTGAATCAAACGATTATTAAAACACATTTTTGAGACAATGAGGGATATCCGGATTATAGACTCAATATTGGATGATAACCAGAAATTATATTCAATTATGTTAGGTGTGATAATGGCATTGTGGTTATCTAAGAAAATAAACCTTTTTTAGAGGTGAAGAATGTAGTTGTGGGGGAGGGGGTAGCGGACAGGACAGGTCATCTGGGATTTGCTTAAATATGCTACAACAAAGTGGGAAGCAGATGAAGTAGAAAACCCCTAACTGTTGACTTGGGATGATCTACACATGTGGGGATTCATGATACTATTCTACTTTGGGTATATGTTTGAAAATCTGTACAATAAAAATGTTCAGTTACCATTAAAGTTAAATTTTATCAATTTTATTATAAAAAGTCATATGCCCTAGGTACAACTGGAACTTAGAATAAAAGTCAACCCCTTATCATGGCCTTAATGCCCAGCATGGTTTGGCTTCTGCCTCCCTCTCCAAGCACATCTCCCCATACTCACTACCTGCAACCTGCAAGCCTTTCAGTTCTTCCAACTTGCCATTTCTTCCCCAGTTCAGGCTCTTGTGCATGCTGTGCCCTTGACCTGGGACACTTTCTGGAGTATCTTTGCAGGTCTGGTCCTTTAGGTCTCCTTTTATTTTTTAAAAAATTTTATTTATTTATTTATTTAACACAGAGAAAGAGAGAGAGAGAGCGCACAAACAGGCAGAGTGGCAGGCAGAGGGAGAGGGAGAAGCAGACTCCCCACTGAGCAGAGAGCCCAACGTGGGGCTTGATCCCGGGACCCTGGGATCATGACCTGAGTTAAAGGCAGATGCTTAACCGACTGATCCACCCTGGCGCCCCTGGGTCTCCTCTTAGATATCATCCCCTTGTAGAAGTCCTCCAAAGCACCCTATCTCAGGTAAATCCTTTGTCAGCTTCAATCTGGGCACCCTGCTTGACCCTTTCCTAGCACTCATAATAGTAATTACTCATACATCTGCTAGTTTTTGTTTTTGCTTCTCTCTGCCTAGACTATAGGTTCCTCGCAGGCAGCAGCCATGTCAGTCTTATTCATTATTATATTCCAGTGCCTAGCATTGTTCTTGGGACAAATGGACACACAATATTCTCTTCCTCTTAGGGACCTAAGCTCAAACCCTAGAGCCTCTTTAAACCCTCTGTCCCACCATATTCCTTGATCTACTCATTCAGTTATCCCGCTTAGGTGCATTGGGCACTTATTCAATATTTATTCATCATCAAAGCCAGTCATTATGCCCTTTAAAGTGTCTTCCTTTCATCATTCCTTTATGTTCTAAAGCTTCCACTTCACTTCAGGCCCTTATGACTTCCCACCTGGACTTGTGTAATGGTCCATCTCTGTCCAGGCTTGGCCCTTTCAATACACCCTGCATGGCCCTTCTCATGACGACATGCCTCTACTCTGTAACAAGTCTATCACACACAGTCTACCAAAGCCCTACACTGTCCAGTGCTGAGTCATACTTTCTTTTATGCTAACTCTGCTCCAACCAAGAGGGTACCCATGTCCCCTCAACCCCCACCACTGTGTTAGGTGCCTCTACAACTTTATTTGTGCCACATTCCATATGCTGAAATTTAGGCATCTTTCCTCTCTCCTGGCAATTTAAAACAATTTCCAAACACTTAGAATCACAATATACAACATTTTCCTAGAATCTGAGTAAGGTCACCTTTCCCCTCCTATCCCACCCCATGGATCCTCCCCCGCCTCTACATCCAAGTGGAGAGGGCAGTGGAGATGGGCTCAGGGAAAGCTGACGGTGATCTGTGCACAGACTCTCCCTGGTCAGTCCCACATCCTCCCAAGTCTCATGGCTATTTTCAGGTGAGGCCAGATCCTCACTGTCTTGCCTTCTGTCCATCCTGCCAACCTTGGGAGGAAGATGAGTCTTTAGCTTTTTCTCCCTTCCATTTTCATTTTAACATACTCAAATCTTTCTCATCTTAAATAAAACTCCTCCTTGCCATACTTTCTCTCCCCTCTCTCAGAGCTAAACTTCTTGACAAATATACCAAGAATATGAACAGGTGACTGACAAAGAGGAAATACAAAAAAATAAACGTCTATGAAGAGATACTCAAGGTTACTAGTTACCCAAGAAATGCAGATTAAAGCAAGAAGGAGATCCTATAGGCAAACATTATCAAGCTGGATAATGTGAGGTTTAGGTGGTGATGTGCAGAGCAGGAACCTTGGGCACTGCTGGTGGGAGAGTGGATTGGCCTAGCCATTCCAGAGGGCAGTCTGCCAGTTCTCAGGCAGGTTACATATCTGTAACTCTGTTCCTGGGCCTAGAGACCAAAACTCTCATGCAGGTCTGAAAGGGGACATACGCAAGGATGCTCATTGCAATATTGATTATGGGGGGGGGGGGCAGGTGGAGATAACTTGTGTGTCTGTCACTGGGGGATGAATGATAAAATGTGGTGAATGTATACATGGAGGACACATGGCAGCACTGAAGGATCTTAAAAACACAGTGCTGGATAAAATAAATAAGAAACAGAATGAGATCTATAACACACCACTGACATAATTTTTTAAATACATGCATATAAAACAATATATATAAGAGCACATTATAAACAAGAGAAAAACTCTTAAACACATGAAAATGGCCACTTCTAGGTTGGAATGAGGGGAATGGAGAAGGAAAATGAAAATAAAAGAAAACCAACACCAAAAAAACAAACAATATGGTTAAAAAATGGGCAGAGGACCCAAGTAGACATTTTTCTTTTTATTTATTTATTTATTTATTTTAAGATTTTATTTATTTATTTGCGAGAGAGAACGAGAGACAGCACGAGAGGGAGGAGGGTCAGAGAGAGAAGCAGACCCCCCGCTGAGCAGGGAGCCTGATGCGGGACTCGATCCCGGGACTCCAGGATCATGACCTGAGCCGAAGGCAGTCGCTTAACCAACTGAGCCACCCAGGCGCCCCCAAGTAGACATTTTTCCAAAGAAAACATACAGATGGCCAACAGACACATGAAAAGATGCTCAACATCTCTCATCATTAGGGAAATGCAAATCAAACCCATAATGATACCACCTCACACCTGTTAGAATGCTGAAATCAAGAAGACAAGAAACAAGTGTTGGGGAGCATGTGGAGAAAAAGGAAACTTGTGCACTGCTGGTAGGAATGTGAATTGGTACAGCCACTGTAGAAAACAGTATGGAGGTTCCTCAAAAAATTAAAAACAGAAATATCATATGATTTAACAATTCCACTACTGGGTATTTACCTGGGGGAAAACAAAAACACTAACTCAAGAAGATATGTGCAACCCTACGTTTACTGCAGCATTATTTACAAAAGCCAAGACATGGAAGCAACCTAAGTGTCCATCAATAGGCCAATGGATAAGAAAATGTCTCTCTCTCTCTCTCACACACACACACACGAATATTGCACAGCCATAAAAAAGGATGAGATCATGCCATTTGTGACAACATGGATGGACCCAGAGGGTATTACGCTGAGATAAGTCAGACTGAGAAAGACAAATACCATATGATTGAATTCATAAATGGAATCTAAAAAAATAAACAAAAAGCAGACCCAGAACTATAAATACAGAGAACAAACTAATGGTTGCCAAAGGGGAGAGAGGTGGGGGCTTGGGCAAGATGGGTGAAGTGGAGGGGAGGTAGGCCTCCAGTTATGGAATGAGTAGGTCACAGGAATGAAGAGCAGAGCATGGGGAGTGCAGTCAGTGATATTGTGACAGTGATGTAATGAGCCAGATGGGGGCTATACTTGTGGTGAACACAGAGTAATGTATAAACTTGTCAAATCACTGAGCAGTACACCCAAAGCTAATATAACATTGTGTGTCAACCATACTTAAATTAAAAAAGACTTGTTAAAAAATAAAAGAAAGAAAAGGAAATCAATCAACCAGGAGAGGGGCCTTGCCTAGAAACGGAGATGTATGATGACCTCTGCCCCTAGGGTAAAAATAGATGTAAATATTTACATTCAAGAGAGCTTCCTCATCCCATACCAAACTCACTCTTCAATTCATTGAAATCTGGTTTCCCCAATCACTTCATGAAACTATTCTCTCCAAAGGTCACTGAAACCTCCCTTCCTTGTTGATTAAAATCATAGATGCTTTTCAGGTCTTACCTTGACTTCTCAGCAGCATTAAGCTCTGTGGGCCATTCAAAAATTTCCTGAAATCTCATCCTTTGTCTTCCAGGACATGCTCCTTGTTCTCTCTTAACTTTCTGGTCCTTCCTCCTTGGCCTGCTCTGTTCTGAGAGCTGCAACCAAGAGGGCTATTCTTCCTCTACCTGTCCCTTGAATGGTGATGTTCCCCAGAGTTCTACCTTGGGCCCTCTTCCCCTTCTTCCTCTGTCTACACACTCTTCTAGGCTATCCCCTTCACACTCACGACCTGAATTTCCATCTCAAGCTAGTGGCTTCTGAATCTATCTCCTCAACTCCCATCCATCACATCCAACTGCCTTCAGAACATCCACCCTGAAGACCTACAGGCCTCTCACACTCAACATGATCCTTAATTGACTCTATGACCATCCCTGTTCCAGTCTCTCCTGTCATGTTCCTTGTCCATCAATATCCCAATAGCTCAAACTAAAAGCTGGGGTCATGCTCTACCCCTCTCTTTCTTTTCCAGTATCTCACCAACTCAGTCCCCTCAATATCTCCCAAATCTCTATTCTCTGTCTACTTTTCCTCACTTCTGGCCACCATCATCTCAAGTCTAATGGTTTCCTGCTGATTTCTTTGGATCTATATTTGCCATTTTGTCTTTTACATCAACCCATCCTCTATACTGTAGCCAGAAAGATCATTTTAGAATACAAATATGATGGTGTTACTTCTATACTTTAATAGCTCTTCTCTAGTGCAGAAGAAAGTTTAAAACCCATAATAAACTGTAGTCAAAGACCTCCATGATCTATCACTTAACTGCACACCATTTCCATCCAAACCTTCCTCCCAACTTCCCCAGTCTCACATCCCCACCATAATGAACTCTAATCAGATCCCTGGCTCTCTCTGGTCATGCTCTTTGCACATGCTAAGCCCAGAAAACCCTCCCTCTTTTTGGGAATAATTTCTTTTTTTAAAGAAAGATTTTATTTATTTATTTTAGAGGGAGAGAGAGCATGAACAGTAGGGGCAGAAGGAGAAAGAGAGAGAGAGATAATCTCAAGCAGACTCTGTGCTGAGCACGGAGCCCGACATGGGGCTTGATCCCAGGACCCTGAGATCATGGCCAAAGCTGAAACCAAGAGTCAGACACTTAACCAACTGCCCCACTCAGGCGTCCCTTAAAACAACTCCTGGTTCTTCAGAACTATCTTAGCCATCATTTCCTTCAAGAAACTTCTCTACTGGGCACCTGGGTGGTTCAATTGGTTGACGGTCCAACTCTTGATCTCAGGGTCATGAATTTGAGCCCTGCATTGGGTGTGGAGCCCACTTAATAAAACAAACAAACAAACAACAAAAGAGAAACTTCCCCATTTCTACCACCATCCCCTGCAGCTGTGGGAGGCAGGGGTGCTTCTTCTAGGTTCCCATCACACTCAGTGCTCATGTTCATCAAAGTGCTTAACTACATTGTAGGATAATAATCTATTTCTCTTCTTTCCTAATAGACTCTACTCTACTTGAAACCAGGGACATCCTTATTCATTCTTTTTGTCTCAATTAGCCTAGCATACTGCCAGGTGTGTGAAATTTGAGGCTACAAAATGTTGAACAAATAGATGAACACTAAGAAATGCAGAGCACTGCTCTTTAAGAGCATAAGAGTGGCTCCTGCTAAGGACACACCATTTGAAGCCTAATTTGGAGGTGAAAGTGGCGAGGGGGCTGGAAACATGGCATGAAGCAGCAGTGCCATGGGTTCAAGCTGGGCATCAATGCCCTGATGTTTGTCACTGTTGCCCCTGCTGCCCCACCCACACACTTCTGCCATCTTCTCCTTTCTGGCTGGACTGTGGTGGCACGAGGGATGGACAATGGCAACAGGGCCCAAGCTCCTACAAATCTTGACACCCTTTAGAGTAGCTCTGACCCAACCATGCCTCAATTTCCTCACCCAAAACAATGATGAAAGCAGCAGCTTCTCACTCAGAACTCCTCTAGACAGGGAACCCTAGCCCACTTAGTTGAGAAGTCTTTTATTTATTCTTTCTTGTGTCACAGAAATGTCAGTCAAAGAATGGTTTCTATCCATACATCTCTGCCATGCAAATGAAAAGAGCTATTTTAAAAGTTGAACCTATAAATAATATATAAGTTATGGGTGCCAATTTAATTACTCATTCATGTTGGAGCTTTTAAAATAATTAAATAAAAATTAACCTTTCAAAAGTTGCTCAGGCCCACAAAGTCTCCTCAGGGAATAGATGTTGGCCAGAGGATTTTCCCATCCTTGGCTAGGACACAAGCCTGATACAGTGGGAATGTCCTCTGGAGACATACGGGAAGTTGCCTGCAAGGGGCAGCTCCAGTCTTGCAGCAAAAACAAGTGCAGCTCCTTTAGGCCTGGCAGTTCCCAACATGCATAATCTCCCAGGCCTGCAGAAAGAACACCTCTCAGCCACTAGAGTCTATTAAGCCCCTTCCCTGGGTTCTGCTGATAGGTAAGCACCAGCCGCTAGATCATGCACTCTGCTGCCCACAGTCTTCAGGAAAAATGCTTGGCTCTTGATAGGACTGTGTAGCAAAGCCCAGGGCTAGGAAGGGAACCTGGAATTTATTAAGATCTTTATGCATATTTCTCCATTTAATACATACCCACACTCACAACTGTTAAATATTATTGTAATTATTGTTATTATTATTGTTCCTGTTCTATCAAAACAGTTGAAATCCTAACTCCTGTAGTAATGTATTCTTCTATAAGTCACTTAACTACTCTGTACCTATTTCTCCGTCTGTAAAAAGGGGGAAACACCCTGTGCGTCTCTGGTGGAGACTGCTTGGGTCTACCAACGTCTGATTTCTACTCTTTCTCCAGACAGCTTGGAGGCATCTTCCTGTCACCTTGGTGGCTGGGTGTGATTGTGTGATTAAATGAGCATATTAAATGATCTAAATAAATGGAGAGATATACCATGCTCATGAATTGAAAGATTCAAAATTATTAAGATGTCAATTTTCCTCAAATGGATCTAGAAATCAATGCAATACCAGTCAAAATCCCCATGGAATTCTGCTTTTTTTTGTTTTTTGTTTTTGTTTTTTTTTTTGTAGAAAAGGCCTTCAAGGCCTTTGCCATAAAACTTTTCCCATAATTGTCTTATTCTTCCCTAAACTCCTAGAACCTAGCCTACTGGGCCAAGATGGAAGGAGTCTGACACCCTGGATAACTATGAAGAAGCAAAACTTCTGCCTCACTTTACACCCATTTACTCATATATTATGTGAGAAATAAAATGTTATTTTATAGTTCTTTATTTGAGCAGTTAGGGTACCCTAATTAGTGTACCCATCACTTACCACACAAAGCTGTTTTACAGATTAAATGAATTTATATGAAAATTATGTAAAAACTCTATAGTACGAAATAGCCCCAAGGTATTATTACTTACAAATAATATACAGTATCTCCTTGTATCAGATCTGTGGGTCTGCTCAATGTGCATGTTCTCATAGCAAAAAGGAAAGTGTACAGTAGATGGAGTCTATGTCATTACCCTATTGCCCCTTCTGCAACTCTCCTTCCCTTGTCACCCTGTCTTAAGCATCCATGCTCTCCCAACCTCCCTTGATGCCAGGTGCTCCCATTGAGTTGAATGATCCAAATGGAACTCCTTCTTCAGACCTACTTCTATCTCTACTTCAAAACAAAATTGACTTTGACAACTGAATTCCCTATCATTGTAAACTCAAAGGGAAGGATGCCATTTTCACCTTGGAGGTCCTTGCACTTGGTAGGTACTCATTTGGTACATGTTAATTGGGTGAAACAGATATATCTAGCCTCCCAAGGTGCCAGACTATCCCTCCCAGGGAACACATCTTAGTCTGGGCCTTATGGAAATATCTTATCCAAAGGAGGGGTAGGAAAGAGACAGTTTAGGAACCAAACCAGGCCGATGGGTAAAATGAGTAGCACATCTAAACCATGCAAGAGAATCAACTGTGTATTGTATCTTTGGGACAGCCTGCTCTTCCTATAGAGTTCCTGAAAAGTATAGACTTAATTCAATATAAAACTTGTGCTAGGAGGCAGATCCTGGGCAGGCAGGAGGAGCTGTCCAAGGTTAAAGAATGTGGAGAGAGGGTCAGAATGAAGCCCATATTTCCTGCCTTCTAGCGTTATACTCAGACCTCTTAGCCTCACTGCTGTCCTGGCCATAATCAAGGGCTTTGATGAATTTCTAATCCTATTCTAGCATCTTGTATTTGACTACAGCATCAAGGCAAACATTCACAAGTAGAGATTGTTTATTCATTAATTCCACAAATTTTTATTGAACAAAGCTCTTTACAAAGCTATGAAATACTTAGGTACAAATAGAACAAAATATTTGCAAAATCTTAGGCTGAAAATACAAAATACTAATGAAAGAAATTAAAGATCTAAATAAGTGGAGAGATATACCATGCTCATGGACTGAAAGATTCAAAATTATTAAGATGTCAATTTTCCTCAAATGGATCTAGAAATCAATGCAATACCAGTCAAAATCCCCATGGAATTGGGTGTTTGTTTTTTTTTTGGTAGAAATTAACAAGCTGATTCTAAAATTTCTATGGCAAGGTAAAGAAAATAGAACAGTAAAGTCATTTTGAAAAAAATAACAAAACTTAAGGACTTACATTACCTGACTTTAAGATTTACCACAAAGCTATAGTCATCAAGATAGCATCGTATGGCAAAAGGATAGACATATAGGTCAATGGAATAATGTCCAGAAGTAGACTGACATATATATGGGCAAATGATTTTCAACAAAGGTGCAAAAACCATTTAATGAAGAAGGACAGTCTTTTCAACAAATGGTGCCAAACAACTGGACATCATATAAAAAAAGAGAACGAACCTTGACCCATACCACAAACAGAAATTAACTCACAATGGATCATAGGCCTACATGTAGGTCTGAAACTTCCAGAAAAAAAATAACAGGAGAAAATCTTTGTAATGTTGGCTTAATATTTTATTTATTTTTTTACAAGATTTTATTTACTTATTTGACAGAGAGATAGAGAGCACAAGTAGGCAGAGGGAGAGGGAAAAGCAGGCTCTCCGCTGAGCAGGGAGCCGGATGTGGGGCTCGATCCCAGGACCCCAGGATCATGACCTGAGCCGAAGGCAGCCGCTTAACCGACTGAGCCACCTAGGCACCCTGGTTTAATATTTTAGATATAATACCAAAAGTATAAAAAAATCAGGTATCCTAAAAGAAAAAAAAGGATAAATTTGGCCACCACAAGTAAAAATGTCTGCTCTTCAAAAGACAGTTTTTTTTTTTTTAAGATTTTATTTATTTATTTGACAGAGAGAGAGAGAGAGAGAGAGAGAGTGAGAGAGGGAACACAAGCGGGGGAGTGGGAGAAGGAGAGGCAGGCTTCCCGCTGAGCAGGGAGCCCAATGTGGGGCTCGATCCCAGGACCCTGGGATCATGACCTGAGTCGAAGGCAGACGCTTAACGACTGAGCCACTCAGGCACCCCAAAAGACAGTGTTAAGAGAATGAAAATATAAGCTTCAGACTGGGAGAAATTATTTGCAAAACACATGTCTGATAAAGGACTTTTATCTAGAATATAAAAAGAGCTCTCGATTAAAAAACAAGACCTCAATTAAAAATGAGCAAAAGATTTGTACAGATGTTTCATTAAAAGGAAGATATGGGGCGCCTGGGTGGCTCAGTTGGTTAAGCGACTGCCTTTGGCTCAGGTCATGATCCTGGAGTCCCTGGATCGAGTCCCGCATCGGGCTCCCTGCTCAGCGGGGAGCCTGCTTCTCCCTCTGACCCTCCCCCCTCTCATGTGCTCTCTCTCTCTCTCATTCTCTCTGTTTCAAATAAATAAATAAAATCTTAAAAAAAAAAAAGAAGATATGGAAGGCAAAAAAGCACATGAAAAGATGCTCAATTTCATTTGTCATTAGGGAAATGCAAATTAAAACCACTATAAGAAACTACTATATACCTATTAGAATTTTTTCAGTGCTATTAAAATACCATTGACTATATTACCGATGCCGTACCTTTCATCTCCATGACCTATTCATTCAATAACTGAAGCCTGTACCTCACACTCCCCTTCACCCATTTTGCTAATCTTCCTACCCTCCTTCCCTCTGGCAACCATCAGTTTGTTCTCCATATTTATGCATCTGTTTCTGCTTTGTTTATTTTTCCTGTTTTTTAGAGTCCACATATAAGTGAAATCATGTGGTATGTGTCTTCCTCTGTCTCATTTATTTCACTTAGCATAATATCCTCTAGGTCCATCACGTTGCTGCAAATGGTAAGATCTCATTCTTTATGGCTGCGTAATATTCCATTGCATATACGCACCACATCTCATCTTTATCCTTCATCTATCAATGGGCACTTGGGTTGCTTCCGTATCTCGGGTACTGTAACAAACTTAGGGGTGCATATGTCCTTTCAAATTTGTTTCCATTTTCTTTGAGTAAATTCCCATGGTGGAATTACTGGGTCACATTGTATTTCTCTTTTTAATATTTTTTCATCGTGGAGCTTGAACTCACACGACCCTGAGATCAAGACCTGAGCGGAGATCAAGAGTCTGACGCTTAACTGACTGAGCCACCCAGGCGCCCCACTCTTTTTAATTTTTTGAAAGAACCTCCATACTGTCTTCCACAGTGGCTGTGCCAGTATAACTTTTTTTTTTTTTTTAATAGAAACTGACAGGGCGCCTAGGTGGCTCAGATGGTTAAGCATCTGCCTTCAGCTCAGGTCATGATCCCAGGGTCCTGGGATCGAGTCCCACATCGGGCTCCCAGCTCAGCGGGGAGCCTGCTTCTCCCTCTGACCCTCTCCCCTCTCATGCTGTTTCTCTCTCGCTCGCTCTCTAAAAAATAAATAAAATCTTAAAAAAAAAAAAACTGACAATAACAAGTGCTGGTTGGAATGCAGAGCAACTAATCTCTCAAACATCGCTGGTGGGACTACAAAATAGTACAGACACTTTGGAAAAGAGTTTGGCAGTTTCTTATAAAATTAAACACATATTTACCATAAGACCCAGTGATCCTACTCATAGGTTCACACAAAAGCTTCTTTATTCATAATGTCCAAAAACTAGAAACAACCTAAAAGTTCCTTAGCTGGTGAACAGATAAACTATGGTACACAATGGAATGTATTCAGTGAAAAAAAAAGAAAGAACTGATATAAATATAACATGAATGAATCACAAATACATTATGCTAAGTGAAAGAAGCTGGTCTCAAAAGGCTACACTACATACTGCATGATTCAATTTATGTGACACTCTGGAAAAGACAAAACTATAAGCATAGAAAACCAATCAGTGGCTGCCAGGGGTTAGGGCTGGGGAAAGGGCTGACAATAAAGGAGTATCAGGGAATTCTCGGGGGTGATTGTGGTGCTGGTTATATACTGCATGCATTTGTTAAAACTTACAGAAATGTACACTGAAAAGAGTGAATTTTACTGTATGTAAATTATACCTCAGTAAACCTAAAAACAAAGTATTAAAACTAAAATTATAAGCTTAAATAAAAATACTAAAAACATATTTATTATGTACCTACTATGTACAGGTCCACTGTTATGAACCGCTTTGATAATAATGTAGGATAATTATTACAATTTATTTTGAAATGAGAGCTTTTTCTCAAGCAAGGTACTAGAATGGAGGATATAAATATGGTGTAGGCATGGATTCTGCCCTCAGGTTGCCTAAGATATGGATATAAGTAATGATACAATAAGACAGAATTAGGTAAGTGTCAAAAGGGAGGCATAAATAAAATGCCATGGGACTTCAGAGGCAGGACAGAATACTGAATGCTGGAGAAACAAGAGAAGTTTTCAAGGAGAGATGGCATTTAGTTAGGTGCTGATGACAGGGAGTTACGGTTTTATTTTTGGGGTAAACAATGTTTATCTGAAAGTTTTCTCATGCAATTTCTCTTTGATCCTCCTAACAACCCTGTGAGAAAGGTGGGGGAGGCACTATTCATCCTCAGTTTCAGTTAAACAAACTAAGACTTAGAGATCAAGTTCCTTGCCCACACTTGAGTGGCAAAAAGTTAAGGCTTGAACTTAGGTCTGAGAGTTTGGTTCATGCTCTGCTCCACGCTATACCCATCCAGAAGAAAAGCTCTGCCTTCTCATAAGAGAGAGAGAGACTGCTAATGGCCCATTTCCACCTTAGGATCTCTCCAAGAGAATGGGCCACTTCTAGCCTTTCTGGACATTGAGAATACCCTACAAGGTTAACATGCTTATTCGAGTTTACTGCATATGAATGAGAGCCAGCAGAGGGGAATTTTCTATAGCATTTGTTTAAATTCATGGTTTAAAGGTCTCAAAATGTCCTTTATAAACACTAAAAAAGCAAGAGCTTTGAAAGTTACAAAGATAATATTGACTGCCTCAAATGCATGGCCATATACATAACCCTGAAATTGTTTAAGATGTGACCCTAGACCTTGTAGGGCAAATTAAGAAAGCTGCGT
Source organism: Mirounga leonina (assembly GCF_011800145.1). Classification (NCBI taxonomy): domain Eukaryota; kingdom Metazoa; phylum Chordata; class Mammalia; order Carnivora; family Phocidae; genus Mirounga; species Mirounga leonina. The sequence continues at coordinate 35,103,437 of NW_023270825.1, read as the reverse complement.
TCACTCTTGGAGGGGATCAGCTCCTCGAAAGAACGAAGGCTATCCCAAGAAGCCTCCTTGCGACTTGAAGGAGAATACCTGTTCACACACTTCACCTGGCTTAGCCATGACCCACAGACCCCTTTCTTCATCATTCCTTCACACATCTGGGAGTTCATCCGGCACACACCTACTTAGCTCCTTGCTTTATCTATGTGCTAACCACTGGGCTAGAGATCATCTTTCTCTAGGGAAGAAACCTATTACTGGGGAGATGTATATGGCCTCGACATTTTGCTGCTGTCTCCATCTTTTTTGTCCACTGCAAACTTAAAAAACAACAAGACAGTGCCACTCTGCACATCAGCTAGCTAACCAAAAATTTCCTGAATGGATACTACGTAAGTGCTCATAATGAGATGGTCCTTGTCCTAAAGTTGCTTACAGGTAATTTAAACATTCCTCCCTGGCACAACTGGAGAAACTGCTTTCTCCTTTCCGTGCTCTAGTTTTCTCACCTGGGTAGGAGGGAATGAATTTCTCCAGCTGTAAAGCTGCTGTCATCAAATATTTACTGAGAGCGTACCTGGTGCCAGGCACTGGACTTACTACACTCGATCTACCCAAAAGGCCGAGAAGTGATCAGGCACTGGACTTACAAACACCATCACATCAAATCCGTAGAGCAAAGCTGTGAGGCAGCCACTCTCCTCCCCATTTTATCGGTGAGAAGACCTAGGCTTTAGAGGGATCCTTGATCACCCCAGTCCCTTAGCCAGTAAGGGATGGAGCCAGGACTCAAACCCAGGCAGTCTGGCTCAGAGCCCCTGCCTGACCTGAGCCCTCTGCAGGAAGGAATGTGGACATCAAAGGAGCAGGGTGCTTTAAATGTGTTTAAATCATCTGGGACAGACTCTTCCACAACCAGCTCAACACAAGGCAACACGAACATCAAGAAAGGCAACAGGAAAGAAAGATGATCTATGTTGGGAGGCCAAAGGGGCCCTGCAGGGTCACAGTTAATTCAACTTTGAGATTTCAGAACATGAATACGCCTGGTTTCTAGCCTGCATCAGACCCACATTTCCTCCGGGGATCTCCAAGCACCTCCAAACCCCAAATCATGAGAGACATAGAGAAGACAGGGAAACAAGGTAGGGTAACTTTCCCAAGACAAACAAGTGGCAGAGTCAGAAGGGAACTGTTCACATCTAATTCCCCAGCTCCCTTCGTAAGTCTCACTCTATTTTTAGGGTCCCTCCTTAACACCGTACACATCTATCTATTTACAGAAGAAGGGAAATTCCAATGTGTACAACTGAAAAGGGTTTCTTGCAGAAGGTTTCCCAAAGTGCCCTGGTTTGATAACACTCTCTCGTCTCTGTTAAAGAGCGCGGCAAATGTTATCATCTGAAAGCACCTGGGGCAAGGGTACCCCAGTTCTGAGCACTGTAAATGGGCTACCCAGAAGCTTCCAATGACAGCACATTAGCGCCTCACCCTGTAATCAGGCTGAGCTGCTTGCAAAGTAACTGCTACCACATTCCTCTCTTAAAGAGGCCTGACTCCAAATAGCTTGGCTAGGGCTGGGGCAGGAAGAGCTATTGAGTGCCGACCGTTTCTAGGGAGGCGTGTGTGTGTGGCCAGGTCGGTGGACACATAAGCCAGGGTAGGTCATCTGAAAGGTGCAGAGAAGTGAGTGGTCATTGCTAAAATAGTCTGCAAGCTTGCCACGCCTCAATGTTCCCTAGTACGTGGTGGCAACACTCCTCCATTCAGCAAGGACTTGAGCCAGCTTCCAGAAAGAACCAGAGGGTGACACACAAGGGATTTAGTGCCAGGAATAGTAGACTAAGGTGACTTTGATCTGGGGAAGTGAACCAGGCAGTGTGGCCTAATGGTTAGAGGCATCCGGAGTGGTACTACCAGGAAGGACTCCGGACTTAGCCGCTCCCTGGGTGTGTGGCCTTAGGCCATTTATTTCAACTCTAAGCCTCCCTTCCTTTATGTATAAAGTGGAGTTAATAACAGTCATCACCTTACAGCACTGCTGTTTGGATCGAGTGAAATAACATATTTAGGGTCCTTCACAGAGCGCCTGGCACAGAGTGCAGCCCTGAATACGTGCATGCCAACAGCACTGGGTGCCCGGGGTCTGGCTGCTTCCATAGCTCAGAAGAATGAATTCTTAGCCCCTCTTTGTGCTCCAGTAAAAAAACAGCAATTAGTCTCCCCCTGCCCCGCCCCACTCCTGCTTGTGGCACTTAAAAGCTGGGGACATGTACAAATTGAGGGATTTTTAAAAAATTATCAGAAATGTTATCCAGTGTTATCCAGTGTTTACATGGTATCTACATGGGTACTGGCCATCTTACCCTTTTGGGGTATCCATGTAGATCCTCTAAATGTTGGATGACATATTTCTGAGTAAAACAAGCAAGCAATGCTTTTGCACTTCTCAAGGCTTTCGTGGTGCCAGGAGCAGGCCCAAGAAAGCAAACATCTCCCAGGAAGTCCCAGACGTGTGTAGAAGAGATACTTGGGAAAGATGCGGAACAGTTGGGCTGTTGCTGCCCAAGATTTGTCATGGGACACCCCCTCCACTCCCTTCCCTCCAGTGGAGGGGGCAATGGTTTTACTCCACTGGGGAGAAACAACACATCAGGGTCTGAAGGTTTGCCACAATTGTTCACAACAAACACAGCAGTAACTTCCTTACTTTCTCATTTCTACGTGGCCACAGCCTCATCTAGCTTCTCATCCTAGAAAAAAGGGGTGGGAGTGGCTTTCTGCTGAGAGTTAGTATAGGCTGCCTTCTCTGGATGAAGGTGCTCAGCTGTCAAGCCAACCTGAGCAGCTGGGCTCTGAGAGAAGAGTGGAGGTGCATAGAGGGGAATGCTGCCTGGCTCGTCTTAGCAGCTTACCCTCCATGGTCAGTGGCAGGCTCAGAAAATAGCAACATTGACCTTCTTAACATACATACGCTCATGTGCCTTGACCCAAACCACTCCACAACCACCCCCAGCCTCCCATCCCAGAATGGAGCTGTTTAGCCTAGGCAGGGCCCTTATTAATTAGGTGTATTTCCTTTCAGCCAACCTAATATGTTTTATTGGATTCTTTTGAGTTAGAAAAGTGATGTCTGCTTGGCTTTTAGAAGATCCCAACAGAAAAGCCTGCCGTGGAGATCCAACAACAGTAGAGTGCCCCTATCCTCAAAACAGTGCATCCAAACTGAGCAGAGAATCCTCATGTGAATAGCTGAATGCTGTGCTCGCCAAGTGGGGGCAGCAAGAGTCCCTCTGTAAACATTGTGGGCTAGAAAACCCAACCTTCCCTGATTTCTACAGAGTCCCCTGATCACCAGAGAATGAATGCCCTCAGGTGTGAACTGTCCACAGCTATTCTCCTCCGCACCCTCGCCCTGCATTCCAGGCAGCCAAACCACTGGCTCCTCACATGTGAGGGGATCAGGTCCCAACACACAACAGACACTGCTGTATCTTCAACAGACATCTATGGAAAATAGATCTATAGAAAATAGCAACAACAACAACAATAATCGGCTTTGTGAGGGCTTAGTATATGGCAGGCTCTCTGCTACATGCCTAGTACACATAGCTCATTTCAGTATCAATAGACTCCTGGGAGTGAGTTTCACTTTCTCCATTTTATAACTGAAGAAACGTAAAAAGCTTACAGAGGTTCAGGAACTTGCCCCAGGCCACAGAACCATGAGAAGCAAGGGGTGAAGTGGGACCTCCACATGCCTGCCACGAGTCCAACAGCATAACTCTTGGATGAATTGCTGCTAATGATAAATTTCAACTTTGTTAACAGTCCACTAATTCACATCGACATTTAGCAGGGTTTCAATTGAAAAGAAACATGAAGACGCTAGGGTTTCCCAGAAGCACCTCCTATTTATAAAAGTCAGATTTACTCTTCTCCCATTCCCCATCCTATTTCTTCCAAAAATAGCCAACCACTTCCAGGGCGCCTGGGTGGCTCAGTGGTTAAGGGTCTGCCTTCAGCTCAGGTCATGATCCCAGGGTCCTGGGATCGAGCCCCACATTGGGCTGAGCCTGCTTCTCCCTCTCCCACTCCCCCTGCTTGTGTTCCCTCTCTCGCTAGGTCTGTCAAATAAATAAAATCTTTAAAAAAAAATAGCCAACCACTTCCAAAATATATCCAAACTGTGTTCTAGGGGTCCCACCTAATTTAAGACGCCGGTGTTTAGAAAGCCATCTGGCTTCTGTGTTCCCTTTGTGACCACAGCATGCTACTTCAGAATGGAACAGCAGCTGCTATTCCTAACAGGCCTGAGCATTTCGGGTCATTAACCCACCCAGAAAGAAGACCTGCAAGTCCCGAGTCCTTGAACTGTTGCTCTCACTATATATAATAAATAATCCCGCCTTATTAAAGAGACAGATGGCTAGACATACATGGAAAACAAGCTACACACTGGAAAATGAAAGATCCAAAGTAATCCGTAAGCAAGCCAGCCCAGGACCGCCTGTGTGAAAGAAACCCATGAGCCCCCACCCATTATCTGGGCATGGCAGAACTGGCCCGCTCCCCTTATCTCTTTGGGGGCCCTACACAGTTTGCTACACCCACTGCATGTAGACACCCTTATCAGAAAATAGCCACTTAACAAGTGTTTGCCTTTGAACAGAAGTAGATGTTTAGCCCGCCAAATGTCAGTAAGTCGGTGCTGGCTTCTTGGTATGTGTATTACAAAGGCACACGTGGAGCTCATGAACTCGGCACAGGCATGGACTGCAGGGCCAAGCGGCATGTGTCTTTGGGAACTGCCCACCTACTTACAAGCTGCCAATCTGAGCCCTTCAACTAAAATACCTGCCACTCCCCTCCTCTCTGTCAACTAGAAATTGTAGAAAACAGAAGTTGCTGCTCTGTGAATAATTTGCATTCATTCATTCCACAAATATTTTCTGAGCATTGTGCTGCACTCAGGATTCTGGAGATGAAAAGCTTGTGACACTGGTCTTAGGAGGCAGCAGGATCACCCATCTTCCAGACTTAACAATATGTAACAGCCTTTGACGACATGAATTTATCATTTTTTTTAGGAATCAGAGCTTCCCATCCATGTATCTAACACTGTGAAATGATCACCTGGATGATCAGCAATAGGTTTATCTACGGTCTTCATTTTTGAGTCAAATTATTTTTTACTCTTTTTAAAGTTTATCATTTTGGTATATATGTATTTTTAAGACTTTTTTTTTTAAAGTAAACTCTACAGCCAACATGGGGCTTGAACTTACAGCCCTGAGATCGAGTCACATGTTCCACCGGGTGAGCCGGCCAGGTGCCCCTCATTTTGTTTTTATTGTGTGTGTTGTCTGTTGAGTATATTTTGTGGTTAGGTATTTTGGGTCAATATTGATTTCTAAAAAAATACACTCTTTATTTTATGTATAAAATAGGTAGACCATGGAGTTGAGATAAAGTTTTTAATGGCTTCACGGTTCTTAAAATACTGAAAACCATCACTATAAGGCAATATTGCAACCTAAACAGCCTAAAGCACCTAGCGAAATACGAGATGCTATGTTCCTATATCACCTGCTGTGATCAGAATGAAAGCAGAGAACAGTTACTCCGGACTTGTGGTAAGTAACTTGATTATAATGCATCAGGACGACTGGAATTCCCTTCTCCCTACACAGAGAAGCCTGATCTCAACAAGAGAACAAAGCCTACATGGTAATTAAAAACCCTGCCCCAGAAGTGGAGTGGGGAACGGACCTCATTCTCCTTAAGCCTTTGGAAACAACAGAAAACACTGGGGGTGGGAGAGAAAGAGGGAGTTGTAAGGACCCGCAAAGCTGGGTGTATGTATGACAAAGGCCATGTGTATAAGGGCTAGCAGGCCTCACATTGAGCAAAGCATGTTTGGCTAAAGGGGACCAGACGATGCATAGCTGCAGAAACCCTGTGCAGGTACAGGGGTGGGGGAGGTGTAGAGCCTATGCTCCCACAAGGGCAGCTTAATGCACAGGTTATATTTGTAGCTGGATGAAAACGCAAGGCAGATAAATGTGTGCACCTGTGTTGTCGCAGATGATTAATTCAATTAATATTTATTGAGCACCTGCAGGGCTCATGGCAATATACTGTGGGGGAAAGGAAGTATCCTCTGTCTTGAAAAAAAACTCATGATCTTGTTACAGTAAGACAGTGACAGGGAGATGATATAACTGAATATGCTGATACTGTATGAACCATACATATGCATGGCTTGTTTAAATTGGGTCTAAATAGGTCAGAAATGGCCTTTGTCTCACTGACCCTTCACATTCTTGAATGCTGGCAGCAAGAGGTCAACTCAACAATTAGATTCCAATCTCCTCCAGCATTTTGCTGATAAAGTGAAAGGGACATCAGGGACTCCAGCCATAGCCTCAGAGCAGAGGAACCTGTGTGTTTGGAGGGAGAAACACTCGCCAAAGGCACGGATGTCTAAGTCCAGGCTGGCCTGCAGTCAACCTGCTAAGCTACCAAGAACAATCACCCCTGAGTAGGTCTATATCCTGACATTACCTAACAGCCATAAAAGCCACTTGTCTGTGTGTAGAATCACTTCAGAGTGTGATCTCCCTAGTTCTGCACAGGCTTTGCATCTTGAGCCTAACCACTTTTGAGACAGGCATCCAGTCCTCAAAGCCTCAGAAAGTTAAAACAGAAATTCATGAGGAAACAATGGTCCAACAGGCCTGTGAAGAGAGCCCAAGTTGGCTGCACGTCGTCAGTCCTAAAAAACATCCTGGCCAACTGTGGAAAGAGCCAAGATGTCCATCGACAGATGAATGGATAAAGAAGATGTGGTATATATATACAATGGAATATTATGCAGCCATAAAAAGGAATGAGATCTTGCCATTTGCAATGACGTGGATGGAACTGGAGGGTATTATGTTGAGCGAAATAAGTCAAACAGAGAAAGACATGTATCATATGATCTCACTGATATGAGGAATTCTTAATCGCAGGAAACAAACTGAGTGTTGTTGGAGTGGGGGGTGGGGTGGGAGGGATGGGGTGACTGGGTGATAGACACTGGGGAGGGTATGTGCTCTGGTGAGCGCTGTGAATTGTGCAAGACTGTTGAATCTCAGATCTGTACCTCTGAAACAAATAATGCAATATATGTTAAGAAAAAAAAAAAGAAGAAGGTAGCGGGAGGGGAAGAATGAAGCGGGGGAAATCGGAGGGGTGGACGAACCATGAGAGACGACGGACTCTGAAAAACAAACTGAGGGTTCTAGAGGGGAGGGGGGTGGGAGGATGGGTTGGCCTGGTGGTGGGTATTGAGGAGGGCACGTTCTGCATGGAGCACTGGGTGTTATGCACAAACAATGAATCATGGAACACTTCATCTAGAACTAATGATGTAATGTATGGGGATTAACATAAGAATAAACACATGAGGTGTGTTCCGTCCACATGAAAGAAGATGGGCAGAACATAGCCCTTTTCCCAGTATAGGGTCTTGCTAAGAGGAACCTAATGTGGGCAGCTAGGGAGACTTTTTCAACCTGTGTCCAGTGGGCACTGGGGAGTGGGTGGATGAGTAGGGAAAAGCCTATTCATCTATCCTTCAGGTACCTTGCCAGGTTGGCTACAGCTCCAAGCCGCACTGGCTTTGAGTCAGAACATCAACTCAGAAGTGAAGATCTGGGGTTGGGAGGAACTGCCAACTCTTCAGTCCAAAGAGCAAGAAGAGTCTATGATGAAAGCATTTACTTCCATGAGATAACTGGCCAGCTAGTGGGAAATACTGACCTATTATATTCCCTTCCTTTTTAGGCCAGATTCTAAATAAACCACTTGAAACTCACTACGGAGTTCATGCCTAAGGGGCTGTCCCAGCCTCTGCTGTTGTATCAACAACACAGACCAGCTCTTGAAAAGAAGTGTACCCCATTTTCCTTACTGCTACCCTCTCCATGGCTGAGACAAAGGGAGGCACTCCATAGCACCCTCACCCCTCCACTTCGTCCTCAGTGCCCTCACCCCTCCACCTGGTCCACAGAGCCCTCACCCCTTCACCCGGTCCTCCGTGCCTGACCAGTGATCATATACATCCTTTCCCTTCAAAGTGCTTTCATCCCTCTCATCTGTGTCCTCACATTTATACTGGTCAAGATAAGATATTTAAGGCCACTCTTAAGCCATGGAGGCTTCCATGACACTTTTTGATGATGTCTTCTGGTGACTCACAGCATCTCAATTATATGTTTTAGGTTTTACTTTCATTCTTTTACTTGCCATTCAAATCTCCCTTTTATTTTTAATTTTTTTTAAAAGACTTCATTTATTTGACAGAGAAAGAGAGAGAGAGAGAGAACGCGCACACAAGCAGGGGGAGCAGCAGAGGCAGAGGGAGAAGCAGACTCCTCGCTGAGCAGGGAGCCCGATGCAGGGCTCGATCCCACAAGCCTAAGATCACAACCTGAGCCAAGGGCAGATGCTCAACCGACTGAGCCACCCAGGTGCCCCTCAAATCTCCTTTAAAAAAAAATAACTAGGGGTGCCTGGGTGGCTCAGTCGTTAAGCGTCTGCCCTCGGCTCAGGTCATGATCCCAGGGTCCTGGGATTGAGCCCCGCATCAGGCTCCCTGTTCTGCAGGAAGCCTGCTTCTCCCTCTCCCACTCCCCCTGTTTGTGTTCCTAGCTATCTCTCTCTGTGTCAAATAAATAAATAAAATATTTTTTTTTAAGATTTTATTTATTTGTCAGAGAGACACAGCGAGAGAGGGAACATAAGCAGGGGAAGTGGGAGAGGGAGAAGCAGGCCTCCTGCCGAGCAGGGAGCCCGATGCGGGGCTCGATCCCAGGACCCTGGGATCATGACCTGAGCCGAGGGCAGACGCTTAACGACTGAGCCACCCAGGCACCCCTAAATTAAATCTTTAAAAAAAATAACTAAATGATGGTTCATCCAATTTTACCTTCAATACAAAGATAGAATTATAGGCACAAACTTAAAGAAGTCACTTGCACTCCTCTTGCCTTCCCCCCCCCCCCAAGGCTTTTTTTTTAAGAGCAATTTTAGGTTTATAACAAAATTAAGAGGACGGTAGATATTTCCCATATTCTCCTTGCCTCCACACATGCATCTTCTTGTTTTTTAATACAATAAAAATACCTTCACAGCCTTTTATTGTGGATTCCATTTTAAAAATCACATTCATTTTCTTTGCTCTTAACACCTACTCCCAATTCCCCTCCTTTCTCTAGAACTAGGAGCTCCCAAATGAGACTCAGCCCTGCGTAAAGAGTTCGCCAGATGTTCACAGAGGATGACCTCATTGTTGGCAATGTTTTCAGTATTGTTAGTACAGCACTTAGTCATTTTCAGTTCATGGTTTAAATAAGTAGTTAAGGTTATGGCACAATGAAACTTCTCTGATACTTAACTTCATCACTATTGCTAATAAGCTAATTATTATGCATATTACAGTTACTGAATTATAAAACTGCAAGACACCTCCACAAATTAGCCAGTCCATCATGCACTCACCCACCAAGATGCACAGAGTCCAACGGCTTTGACTTTCTTTTTTTTTTTTTAAAGATTTTATTTATTTATTTGACAGAGAAAGACACAGCGAGAGAGGGAACACAAACGGGGAGTGGGAGAGGGAGAAGCAGACTCCCTGCCGAGCAGGGAGCCCGATGCGGGACTCGATCCCGGGGCTCCAGGATCATGACCTGAGCCGAAGGCAGTCACTCAACCAACTGAGCCACCCAGGCGCCCTATTTATTACTTTCTAACCTATGATCCATCAGGGCAGCTTTTGGTTTAACTATAGCTTATAGGAGAAGTCCAACATTTTTGAAAATACATTTTGAAATTAGAAAAATGGAAAAATAAGGGCTAGTTGTTTAATAGCCATGAAACACTCTTGACTTATACCATCATCTTCCTGTTAATCAAGAAAAAAAGAATTGATTTTCAATGAGCACCTGCTATGTACATGCACCATACTAGGGAGGCATTGTGGAAGATACAGCCTCTACACTCATAGAGCTTCTAGTCTAATTTAAGAAACATGATATGGATCGTAAACCCTTATGCAACAATTCTGAAATTCAAAAAGTTCTAAACACAAAGAGATTTGTAATTCATTTGGTGGCACTATTCTGAGGTTAGGCTAATTTATAGCCTTCATTTATCCTTCTTCATGTAAATATTAGCTTTGCTGCAAAAATAACAACATGTTTGATTATAGGATGTTGCCCCACTGTGTAATGTTAGATCTAGAAGATTCTGAATTCAAAACATATTTTCTTTTTTTTTTAAAGATTTTATTTATTTATTTGAGACAGAGAGAATGAGAGACAGAGAGCATGAGAGGGAGGAGGGTCAGAGGGAGAAGCAGACTCCCTGCCGAGCAGGGAGCCCGATGCGGGACTCGATCCCGGGACTCCAGGATCATGACCTGAGCCGAAGGCAGTCGCTTAACCAAATGAGCCACCCAGGTGCCCCAAAACATATTTTCTTTTTTTTTCTTTTTTTTTTTTTTAAAGATTTTATTTATTTATTCATGAGAGACAGAGAGAGAGAGAGACAGAGGCAGAGGGAGAAGCAGGCTCCCCG
>NW_023270825.1:35083639-35092720 GCF_011800145.1 Mirounga leonina | reverse complement strand
AGAGAGAGAGAGAGAGGCAGAGGGAGAAGCAGGCTCCCAAGGAGCAGGGAGCCCGATGCGGGACTCGATCCCAGGACCCTGGGATCATGACCTGAGCCGAAGGCAGTCGCTTAACCAACTGAGCCACCCAGGCGCCCCAAAACATATTTTCTTTTTTTTTTCTTTTTTTTTTTTTTTAAAGATTTTATTTATTTATTCATGAGAGACAGAGAGAGAGAGAGGCAGAGGGAGAAGCAGGCTCCCCACTGAGCAGGGAGCCCGATGCGGGATTCGATCCCAGGACCCTGGGATCATGACCTGAGCCGAAGGCAGACACTTAACCATCTGAGCCACCCAAGCGCCCCCAAAACATATTTTCTAATGGCTTCAAATAAGTTGACCATAGACCTGAAAACTCACACGAGAAAGGAAACACCACAAGCCAGTTACTCCAAACATTGAGTGAGGGATTAGGCAAAAGGCAGGTTAGACTGATACTCTCTTAGCTCTCAATACCGCTAAAAATCTACTCTGGGACAAATGAGTGTCAGGCAATATCTAAATTAACTTAGTCCCTTGGAAAGAGATAGGGACAATCAATGTAATTGGAAGTTTGGGCCCCATTTTATTAAAACTTAGACACTTGGACCTAACTCAATCCAGACATAGTAATATTTGTGCATCTCCTTTTTATGAGAACTTTGCTTTTTCACCTATTGAATAGAATCTTGGTCGTTTCAAGTCATTCGCCCTCCAATGTCAGGGATTCCCATCTCAGTCACTAAGATTAGAGCCCTTCCAAGTATGAAGTCACCCTCAAGTAAAGTGGGACCTTTGCTGTTTTCATTAACCAAAACTCCCCCTTGTTGCCACTGTAATCAGGAGGCCTGGAAGGCGGGCTTTGTGGTCAAGATCTCCTGCTCACTTTCAGCACTAACTAGAAGCCCGAGTTCCGGTTTGACTTGTGGTGCGGGGATTTGCAAACCCCTGGTCTACAGTACTAATCCAGCTCATGCCATGAGAGCTCTACTACTCAAAGTTCAACATAACCTGGGCTCTCTTGGAGCACTCACTCTGCACACGGCAGAGCCTGAAGCTAGGTTATGACGCTTGACCAGGAGCCATCAAACGATAGCCTCCAGCCTGTTTTTGGACAGTCCCTGAGCTAAGAGTAGATTCTACATTTTTATTTTTATTTTTATTATTATTATTATTTTTAAAGATTTTATTTACTTATTTAAGACAGAGAATGAGAGACAGAGAGCATGAGAGGGAGGAGGGTCAGAGGGAGAAGCAGACTCCCTGCCGAGCAGAGAGCCTGATGCGGGACTCGATCCCGGGACTTCAGGATCATGACCTGAGCCGAAGGCAGTCGCTCAACCAACTGAGCCACCCAGGCGCCCAGATTCTACATTTTTAAAGGGTTGTAAAACAAACAAGAATGTGACAGAATGTACGAGACCCACAAAATCAAAAATATTTACAGAAAAAGTCTGCTGACCCCTGCTTTCTCTCCCACGAAGAGGCCTGGGAGAAGGGTTCAATGTCTGAATGCTGACTGTCAGACACCACGTGTCCTATATATGGCAGCAGGAAAGGGCCTCCCCAGACCCTGTCCACACACACCTGTGAATGATTTTTTTAAGAATCCCACCTTGGAGCTCCCCAGCAGGATTTCAGAACAAATTGATTCAACCTCAGATTTCTTTTTTTTTTTTTTTAAAGATTTTATTTATTTATTAGAGAGAGAGAGAGCGCGAGAGAGAAAGCACAAGCAGGGGCAGGGGGAGGGGTAGAGGGAGAGGGAGAAGTAGGCTCACCACTGAGCAGGGAGCCCGATGTTGGGGCTCGATCCCAGGACCCTGAGATCATGACCTGAGCTGAAGGCAGATGCTTAACGACTGAGCCACCCAGGCGCCCCTAACCTCAGATTTTCAAAACAGCCTGCTTTTCTACCATACGATCCAGCAATTGCACTACTGGGTATTTACCCCAAAGATACAAATGTAGGGATCTGAAGACGTACGTGCACCCTGATGTTTATAGCAGCAATGTCCACAATAGCCAAACTGTGGAAAGAGCCAAGATGTCCATCGACAGATGAATGGATAAAGAAGATGTGGTATATATATATATATATACAATGGAATATTATGCAGCCAACAAAAGGAATGAGATCTTGCCATTTGCAATGACGTGGATGGAACTGGAGGGTGTTATGCTGAGCGAAATAAGTCAATCAGAGAAAGACATGTATCATATGACCTCACTGATAATGAGGAATTCTTAATCTCAGGAAACAAACTGAGGGTTGCTGGAGTGGGGGGTGGGGTGGGAGGGATGGGGTGTCTGGGTGATAGACACTGGGGAGGGTAAGTGCTATGGTGAGTGCTGTGAATTGTGCAAGACTGTTGAATCACAGATCTGTACCTCTGAAACAAATAGTGCAATATATGTTAAGAAAAAAAAAAAAGACGACAGCAGGAGGGAAAGAATGAAGGGGGGCGGAATCAGAGAGGGAGATGAACCATGAGAGACAACGGACTCTGAAAAACAAACTGAGGGTTCTAGAGGGGAGGGCGGTGGGAGGATGGGTTAGCCTGGTGATGGGTATTAAAGAGGGCACATTTTGCATGGAGCACTGGGTGTTATACGCAAACAATGAATCATGGAACACTACATCAAAAACTAATGATGTAATGTATGGCGATTAACATAACAATAAAAAATTCTTTAAAAAAACCCCAAAAAACAAAAAAACCCAGCCTGCTTTTTTCTATTTTCAAAACAGCCTGCCTTCCCCCCATCACACCAATACAGGCATGACACGGGCAAACATCTCCAGGCTTCAGGTCCCTCACCAAGGGCCCACCGACAAACCAGGCTGCATTCAGAGCCCAGGCCCGAGCCGTCACCACAGCCTGGGCCAAAGCGCTGGTGTCCCCTCCCCAAGTGAAGGTTCCGATTGTTGGGAGAAGCCAGACAGGTGGAACACGAGCACTTTGTGTTTTCTTCTTATTCTTTAGGCTACCAGTCTGTGTGAAAATGTAAGTAAATAAAGGTTTTTTCTTTTCTTGTTTTTTTTTTTTTAATGGTGCCTCCAGCCTTCCCTTTTCCTCAATGACCTCCTTTCCCAAGGATGCCATCACCCTTTCTGCTCCCTCCCCACCTCTCCTGTCCTCCAGTCAGACTCTGTTCTGAGGGACTAATGATAGCCAGAGTTTAATATGCTTCCACCCTCATTCAACAACATGGCAGAGAACCAGATGATTAAATGTGGTCTTTGAGACACTGGAGATAGAAGAAATATTAAACGTGGGACTCAGCTGGCCCTGATTTGGTCATCTTTCTGTCTACCTACATGTCATACTCTTCATGAACCTGACACACTGCCCTGGTAATAACCTACTTCCCATAAAAATGTCCAGAGATACCCCTGCTGACCACTTTTGGATTTTTTTCCCCCTCCGAGGACAAAGAACCCTACCAGATTAGTAAGCAACACAAAGAGATGTAAAATTTTTTCAAGTCCTTATATGTTATCTCACTAGTGGAAAGGCCATACAGTGACGAGATTAAGAGCCAGGGCTCTGCAGCAGACTGCTGAGGTTCAAGTCTTAGCTCTGCCACTAATTAGCTGTGCAACCTTGGGCCTTGGTTTCTTCATCTATAAAGCGAGGATACTAACATTACCGAATTTACAGGGCGGTTGTGAAGATTTATATACACGAAGCTTCATATATGTAGAATACCTAGGGAACAATGCTTAGCACTTAGAAGGAATACAGGAAATACCTATTAATATCAGTAGTAGTAGTAGTACAAGTCTGTCCCTCAATCCCATTGTTTTGAGCTCATTCTTTTCTTCAAAAAGCATGATATGCGTGAGGCGGCTGGCTGGCTCAGGCAGTTAAGTGCCTGACTCTTGATCTCAGCTCAGGTCTTGATGTCAGGATTGTGAGTTCAAGCCCCATGTTGGGTGCCATACTGGGCATGGAGCCTACTTTAAAAAAAAAAAAAAAGCTTGATATATGCCAGGGACTTTGCTAGGCATGGGGGTTACAAAGATGATTAAACCTTGTTCTTGCCCTCAGGAGCTGACAGTCATAAAAACAGGCTAGGTCCTAATGTGGAGAGAAATACCCAGGCCTTCCAGGAGCACAACAGAGATGGCCTTCTGCCAAGGTGGGTAGGTCGGACTCAGAGTTGAATCTTATAGGAAGAAGAGTTTTTCAGATATAGTTGAGGGAGATAGAGAAGAGGTAAGCATGGCAAGCAGGGGTATTTAAAGTAAGAGGAAAGTATACACAAGGCACGAAAGGAAGGAAGGAAGGAACAGTCTGTTCATGGGAAAACCTGCCGGGAGCATGATGAGGGCTGGGAGACAGACAAGGGCCACATCCCAGTCAGCCTTTGTGTGTTGTGCTCAGGAAGCTGAGCAGTGGGGAGTCAGTGAAGGGTTCTAAATGGACAAAGTGGCTAGATTTGCCTTCTAGGAAGCTCCCTTTGGCAGGTATATGAAGGAATCAATTTAAAGGGGAAGAAACACAATTACAAGCAGGGAAAATGATTAAGATGGGACTATAGTAGTTGAGGCAAGAGATGATGTGAACTAGGGTTTTGGTAGTCAAAATGGTGAAGCTCAATGAGGTTACAAAACTAAGATACTGGTGGGCCAGTGGGAATGGCAAGTTAGAGGAAGGAAAGCATCTAGAATGACTCCTCCATGTTGGGTGATGGTGGATGGTGGTTTTATCAACCAGGATGGCAATTACAAGAGAAGGAGGTTTAGGGGAAGGAATGATGATTTCAGTGGGTCAGAAATATTCTGTGATAGCCATGGTCTTGTAAGTTGGGTATGCAATCATGAAGCAAAATGGAGAGGCTCTCTGCTCTCATGGTGCTTTCGCCTAGTGGGGAACACAGTCTAGGAATTATTACAAATAATTTATAATTTACAAATTGCAAAGTGCTGCAGAGGAGAAGTATGCATATTAAATGAAGGTTAACAGGGAGGTCTCACCTAGCCTGTGGGATATGGGAAGTCTTCCAGAGCAAGTGGCCTTTAAATGGATACCTATGGGACAAATATGATTTAGACAGGCCAAGAATGGGGAAGAGCATGTGAAGGAGAGCAGTAGGAGTCTCAGACATCCTGTGGGATATCCAGGTGGAAATGCTTAGCTTGCGGGTGGGTATCCAAGTCCTGGGGAAACAGTCTAGGGATATTTAAAGTCATCAGCAATAAATAGGTGGCAGCAAAAACACCAGAAGTGGGCAAGACTGTTCCAAAAGAGACTGGATGAGGCTGAGGATGGACCCTCTGCAACCCCTCCCTTGGGGCATGCTAAGAAAAAGAAGCCAACAAAGAACAAGGCAAGTCAGATTACTACGTCTGGAAGCCTTGGGAGAGAAAATTTCCAGAAGCAGGGAGTGAACAGTTTTTAAAACCCCACAGAGCTTTAGTTATTCACAATTGCCGACAACACTGAGAACAGTTTCTGTCAAATCATGGCAGCACAAGCCCAACTGAAGTGGGAAGTTGAATAAATGAGGGCAAAATAATGTGTAGCACATTCCTTTGAAATATTTGATGGGACTTTGACAGGAGGTAGACAGATGCAGGGCCAAAGGACAGTTTTGCCTAATGGTAGAAACCTGAGTTTGTCTCTAGGCTCTAGGAAAATAGCAAGAAAGAGAGAAGGATGGAAGACTCAGAAGAGCTTGGGATCTCTCACACAGTGGGAATTTAAGAGAATTTAACACTTACCATTGGGCAAAAACATTCAATAGCTTTCCAGATCCTTGATTGGATATGGCTTTGTCTCTCTCCCCCAGAGGGTACAACACTGGACTCCCTAGACCAATTATGCCTCAGCTGGTCCTATAGAATTTCCACTAGCTTGACCAGGCCCAGAAAGCCACATGCGTGGGAGGAAACCTCAAATTCCCATCCCATCCTCCAGGATGCTGGGAGACTCACTCCCTCCTCCAGGCCAAGGCCTCGCCCTTCCTTAAGGAGAAAACTGAGAAACTCAGTATTATTTCCTGGTGAACAAAATAGCACTACCTTAGCCCAGAAATTTTCCTACGAATGAGTTCTCTGTGAACACAGAGAGGCTGGCAGAGAAGGGCTGCTGATACCCCTCAGATGGGCCTGGCTCCGTGATCACCCCTTTCAGGAAGTGGCACCTGCCTGAGATCATCTTTGGGGCCCTTGCCCTTAATTTGTGGCAACTCACCAGAAAGCAGGCGCCTCTCACAACCACTCTGTGGTCAAATAACAGAGGGACGCCTGGAACCAGTAGGTTCTGTAGAAGACAAGGGCAGCCCTGATGCTCCACTAAACAGGCAAAGGGCTTCTCAACCAGCAGAGAACACTGAGCAGCAATGAATAAACCCCCCAAATCACCAGCAGCTTGGAAAAAGCTAAAAAAGAGGGAAAGAACTTGCGTTTGTGTGCGTGCATGCATGTGTGTGAGAGAGAGAGAAAGGACAGACGGACGGACAGCCAGCCTATGAGAAGAAAAGTCTGGGCAGTTCAGTAGGGGTGCACTAACAGAGAGACCCTGGCCTATCACCAAAGAGGAACTTAGGAGATTCCAGAGCTCCTTCCCCACCATGACCCATGACCCACCACCTCAGAGGGAACTGCTTGAGCCCTACCCCTTCCTGTCTCCTCCCAGGAATACTGCCCTGCAGGGCTGGAGCAGGACCCTGGTAGGACACCCGCACAGGGCACTGAGAGGCTCGAAAGGGCTAGGGCACTGGGCAGAGCTGCGGAAGCACTGGCCGAAGCCCAGGCTCCGGCCCAAGGAGTGCGGCCTGGCAGATGGCAAGACACACAGCCCAGCTGGCTTTGGAGTCGCCTTGCCCGGTTCTGGGGAGGGAAGAAAAGGAAGCCATGTGCTAATGCTGGGGTCTGTAGCTGCCACCAGCCTAAGCAGGCAAAATGCAGTAAAGCCTGGGAGGCTGTCTCTCTAGGCATCCTGCTTGGGTTGGGGGGGGGCGGCGGAGAGACAGGACTGCTGTTTTACATGGCAGCTTCCCCAATGAGAGAGGAGCTTCCTGACGCTCATGTTACAAGGTTGGGCCAGGAGCCCTTCCTGGACCTCCTCACCTGGGCTCTCCACAGTTTGCCACCAGAGAGGGAAGATCCGGTGGGAGGGGGGCAGAGTCACGGCCAGGTTCTTTCCTTCAGCACCAGACCATCCAACTTTCTCGACACTGCTGACTGACCTGCCTTTGAGCCATCTGCTAAACAAGCTCAGCAGGACGCCCCTCAGGAGGCTTAGCCAAGTTCAGCAAGGGAGCAAGAATAGCTGGGTTTGGAAGGGAAAATTTAGTCCTGCTAGTAACGGGACGCTCTGGGCAAGTCATTTCTCTTACTCACAAAGCCTTCTTTCATTTGGAAAGAAAGAGATCATACTACCCAACCTTCCCCAAAAGGATTAGAAGGAGTAAACTTTGCAAAGAGAATGCCTTTGGTTTTCTAATCCCTCGATCCAGGGTGATAGAAGGTTCCTAGTGTTTATACCCGTTCATACAGGAGTTCAAAACGCCTTCGAAGAGAGGGCTCTGCCTAAAGGGCAGGAGTCCTCAAGAATGTGTTCCCTTGTGGGCACAGAGGAGGGAAAGATGGCCCCAAGTATGGGAGAGCCCACTGTTGAGAGGCCACAAGGCGTAAGAGATGAAAAGCAAGGGGCAGCAGTTGTTGATATGCTGTGGGATCCTGGACAAGTTCACCACTTCTGTGTGCGGGGAACAAAGTTCTTTGTTTGCCTTTGGGACTCAAAGAAAATTTGAGTCCATGTTCTAATTTCCTTATCATTTGTCTATATGGTCCAGTACATCACCTTGAGGGATTGGCACCAGAAACCAGTAAACGAAGGCTAGACTCCACACAAGTAACTCCAGAATGCTGAGTATGAAACCCAAAAATGCAGCATGCCTTCTGCAGGCAACCGGGGTACACAGATTTCAGAGAAAACCAGAAAACCACCACCATTACAATCTATGACAAACTCACAAATGAATGGAGGAAAGTCTCTGCTTAGAAACCCTTTGCTGCACGTTTGTGGCAATGATCAAACTACAAAGAGTTTCCCTCAACTTAGTTGCTAGACCTCAGAGAAAAAAAGAATCCAGATTCTAAGAGCCATTTGGCATAAATAAAAACAGCTTTTCTCTGGAAAATATAAATTATTTCTAGCACGAGGGACTTCAAGGAGACACCTAAAGTTTGGCCTAAATTTATGTTTATTATTTTATTTACTACTGCCAAGAATAAGAGACATCAATTGGCAAAAATACTATGTTCAAAATTTTACATCATTATAGGATTCCCTTCTAATAGGACATTTGATGTATTGATTCTTTGACCCCTTATAACGTATGAGAGTAGCTAAAAATGAACAAGTTAGCTAAAGAGAAACCAAGCTATAATGACGAGAGTACCTCTCATTTTTGCTCACCTACCATGTGCCAGACATGTGACATATACTTTTGTCCAGTCCATGGCACAATCCTATCTGCAAGGTGGGTATCACTATTCCGCATCTTACTGATGAAGAAAATGAAGATCTAAAAGATGAAATTATCTGCTGAGGTCACACAACTACGAAGCCAGGTCTGGCTGTAGCCAAAGCAGGTGTCTCTCTGCCACACCACAGGGCAGGAGTTTCCACTAGAAATGAAGTCTCCTGGCAAGGAATGGAAATTTACTGTGAACAGAGGGTGAGGGTAAGTACCAGGTAACATAAGGCAAAGGGGCAGCTGTATTAAGCTTGGTTTGTATTTAAATCCTTTAAAAGGTAGGGTAAGTGATTTGGGGAAGCAGATATATTTTGCAGATGAGACTACAGCGGAAGCCAGCAGATGTTAACAAGGGCACCATCTAGAGAAACTGGAAACTCGAGCAGGGGATAAAATGAGATCAAAGTCGGGAGCTGTGGGAGGCCCTACTGGGGGAGGGGAAGGCTTGTCGAGCAGGAATAGTCAGAGGTGACTGGAAATGAGAACTAGAGGGGAAGCTGCAACTGGACACCAAGTTAGTGGAAGGAAGGAAGGAAGGAAGGAAGGAAGGAAGGAAGGAAGGAAGGA
>NW_023270825.1:35059356-35083629 GCF_011800145.1 Mirounga leonina | reverse complement strand
GGAAGGAAGGAAGGAAGGAAGGAAGGAAGGAAGGAAGGAAGGAAGGAAGGAGCGAGAGAAAGGAAAAGGCAGAAAACAAAACAAAATGGCAGTGTAATTTGGTCTAAGTATGCTTCATAACAAAAGGTTGGTGCCTGGATGCGGCTTGGGAGAAGGCACAGGGGACTTCCCTGGGCTACAGGAGAGGTCTTTCCCCATCCTGTCAGGAGAGAATGGAGGGAGTCACGGAGGTCAGCTTTCCATTTCCCAACAAACTTGACCTCATTTTACTAGCTCCCTTAGCTTGAACACACCATCTACCCTAGCAGTTTAAAACTGGCTTCATATTATTGGGTAGAGCAAAGATACACACACACACACACAAACCAATCTAATTTAGCATCACTTAAAAATTGGTTAAATAAAGTATGATTCTTCCATACAGTGGAACAATTTTGAATGAGGAAAATCTACAAGTGTGTATGTGTGGAAAGATGACCTTGTGTATTGACGAGTAAAACAAGTTATTAAATAGTATTCATAGCATAAATCTTTTTCTGAAAAATAAAGAGCAATCGCATGTTTTATTAATATACGTATTTTTTTAAAGTTGAAAGAATATGCATCGAATTGTAGTGAATGATTATCTAGGGAATAATGAAGGGAGGTGATAAAGAACTTTCATTTTCTACGGTCTGTATTTCTGCAAAATTTTACATTAGTTAAGCTTTGTATTACATTTGAAAATAGGAAAAAAGAGAAAAATTTAAGTGTCCCTGAAAAGACTGAGTAACTCTCCCATCTCATCTCAATGACAAAAGGTACAATTGCCAAAAACATAAGTCAGATACTTTCTGCTCATTAAAATACTTCATATGGCTAGAATCTAAAATAATTACAACTATGGCCTGATCCTTGGGCTTCTACCCTTCCCAAAAATACAGTTTGGAATGACAGGAGCTGGACTTCCTAGCAAAGAGCCCTCTCATTCACTGGGCATGAAGGAAATCTCCCAGTGACATGAACCAAGGGAAGAAAGTACATTCACACCCAGAGAGCTTTCAGGAAACAAGATCCTCTCTTATCGCCTTCAACAAGGAGACTCATCTTTCACCAGCTCATTGAATGAGCCCCTTTGTTTCCCCTAAAGGATCATCATATATTCTTTCTCTCCTTCTACAGAAAGCCCAAGTGCCCCAGAATTGGGCACTGAGAGGCCGAGGAGTCCTAATACAAACCTACTTGTCCACATTTTCCAGAGAAACAGGACCTGAGATGGCAGGGCACAGAGAAAAGGGGAGGAGCATGCTGGTGGCTGCATGCACACTTTTGCAGTGTGAAGGCAAGAATGTTTGCTTTATAACCGCTTCCAAACTTACCTGCCTGTCACATACCTATGTCCCATTAAAAAGGAAGAGAGAAAGGATGGAGCCTGCCTCAGGATGTTGCAGGACAGGTGTGGGAAATCTGCCAGTGTCTTGACAAATATGCACTGATGCATCATCCTCTGTGCCAGGCACTATTCAAGGCACAGAGAACAGTTAACATAAAATCCCCATCCTTGAGGAGCGCAGAGTCACCCTGAGACCCACAGAAGTGCGGGTCGCCACCGTGCCACCTATCATGGTGCCTGAATGCGGTAGGTTGTGACAACTCTTCATCAGCACACAGGCATGACTGTGCTGATTGGCTCCCCTGCCACCTGATGCTTTCCAGCCTCCCAGAGACTTCCATCAACCACCAATCCTCTCTTACCCCTTGTTGCCTTCTCATGCCAACTTCCGTTCCAAGGGCTCCTCACCCACTCAGCCCCAAAACTCAGCTCTCCATCACATAAAACTTCCCTTGACCTCTCTCAAACCATCCTTTTCCCATCAAGTTCTCAGACAAGCTCTGAATTCACTGCTTTCTCCTCCTCACCATGGCTTCACTCTAATTCCTGATAATTGAGTTTGACTCTCCACTAAAATTGCTTTCTTGAGGGTCACTTGAGTCTCTTACAAGGCTAACAGCCTCCTTTGATCCTTTCCGGTCATCCTTCTCCCACGTTAGATGCCATTGACCATCGTTTTCTTGCAGCTGGATTCCCATGGCTTTGGATTCTCTTGGTTCTTCACCCACAGTATGTTGTTACATCACAATCATTCTGTAGATCCTCTACCTCCAACCATACCCTCAATGTAGGATTCCCCCAAGTTAAAGTTTGTTCTCTTCCCTCATCCCATCCTCTCTCCTTTCTGTGCGGACTGAGGCTGTCAGATCGACACCCCCCGTGCCCAGCCCCTCCCGGGCTCCACATCAGCTAAGTAGCACCACTGACCCCTCCCACTTGACCTGGTCAACACTGAACTCCTTCTTTGTACCCCCTCCCCACCCTCAGAGTTGCTCCTTCTTTTAAGACTTAAATCTCAGTAAATTAGCAACCGCCAACCTCCCAGATACCTGAGCTGGAAAACTGTAAGTCATATTCAACAGCTCTCTTCCCCCCACTTCAGTGCCACTGGGCACAATGCACCTACAAGTAACTTTTAAGGACCTTCAAAATGCTTTAAGACTTGAAAAAAAAAAAAGGTGCCAATTAAGGCTATAAACTCAAAATTAAGAATAATTCCAAAATCCCTTCAAATACTTTTGATGGCAAAAACATTATATTTAACATGAGATACTGATACTTTTAATATGTTTGGTCCTTTATGTGGTAGGGTCCATGAAAAATGACAATGGGTCAGTCCTACCTCAGACAGAAAGTCTAGATACTCTGACTTCTCTGAATCACTTGGATTAACCTCCTCCCTTCCATTTCCACTGCCCTGGTATAGATCTTCTTGAGCCTTTCATTGTATTTTGGCAGGATATCCTAAAACACACCTGACAGCACATCATTCCCCTATTCAAAAATTTTGATAGTGCCCGCAGGACCTGACCTATAAACTATAAGCTCTTTCTCTGGCATTCAAGGCCTGCTACAACCTACCTCCAACCTACCTCTTGGTCCTCTCCACCACTATATACTCTCATTCATCTGCTGCAGCCACACCAGACTCCTATCCCACATGCCCTATCTGCCCCATGGAATGCCCTCTCCCCAGCTTGGCCAGTGAAAAACATCCTTGTCTCAAGGATCAGTTCAGATGGCCGCTCCTCTGTGAAGGTTGCCTTCCCAGGATCCCCGGCTCAAACCAGTTTGAGCTTCCCAGAGACCCTGCAGCAGTTTGCAGCCCCATGGGGCACCTGCCTCACTCTGCCTTGCACTACACTCAGTCTCGTGTGTCTGTCCCCACTGCGAAATCATAAGCCTCTCAAGAGCAGAGAGCTGTGTTGTAGTCGGTCTCCTCTGCGCTTGCCACACAGCCTAGCACAAAACAGACAACAATGCCTCCCGGAGAGCGGCCAACTCTTGTCCCTCCTCCCCGCATCACTCTGTTTCTGCTCCGCCACTACTTGGCCCTCCGTGTCATTGCTGTGTATGGAGGAGACACTTAGCCAGGTCTAAACCAACAAACTTAGGAAGCTATGAAAAATCCTGAGCTTCAAACCCACCATAACCATTCTTCCTCATGTCCTAGATTTCAGACAGTGAGAAAAAGACCCTGGGGTCAAGTGGCCTCAATCTGAAGTCTGGACTTAATTGACCATGTGACCCTTAAGCAAAGGTGGCTTAACTAGCCTCAACCTCCTCACCAGTAAAAAGGAAAGCACACCTAACTCAGTGGACTGTTGGGAGAATGAAATGCGTTAAGGCGTTTGAAGTCCCCGGCATGGCAACCAGTATCTGACAGGCACCTGTAAGTAAGTAGCAGCAGGACCCAGAAGCAGGGTCTCAGGCTTCACAAACCAAGTGATCTAGTCAGCAGTCATCCCCCTTCCTGGATAGTCACATAAAATAGAGATCCTTACATCAGCATTATGAATTCAGGACGCAAACTTCACGGTGCTGCTTATATATCCTAAAGTCATCATGGAGAAATAGTAGCATAAGATACTACGCAGCTATTAAAAATGAAAGAGATCAATCTCTATGTCCCGATGTAGAAAAATGCCCAAAGTGTTTCATTATTAGGTGAAAAGGGCAAGTTGCAGTACAGAATGAAACATGAACTACCATAACATACATGCATATATATATGCATGTGGATGTGTATATGTAACATATATAACACATATATACACCTACACACTTACGTTCCTCTATGCATGTATGTCTGTATGTGCCTAGAGAATCTCTAGAAGGATATATGAGAAATTGTTAACAGTGGTTACCTCTAGTAATGGGTCTAGGAATGCCATTTACACTCTTCTGCACTGTTTGAATAATTTTTACCATGAGTATGCATTCATGTTAAAATTATTTAAAACCAGTTTTTAAAATCTGCTGGAGAAGGAGGAGAAGGAGGGGAGAGGCAGGGAGGGAAGAAGGACTGGGCCACGGACCCAGAGATCTGGGTTCTGTTAGAGTCCCACGTTAGCTAACTTCCCAGCCTCAGGCAAATCACCTCCCTTCTGCAGATCTCCCTTACTGGTAAAATAGGGGCGTTGAACCAGGCACTCTTCGGAGAAGATGTCTAGGTTATTAGATGATGTCTGCAAGGTCCTCTGAGTACATTTTACCCATAGAACATCTCTGTCTGAGATGTTTTGATGCTTTAAGGATCAGGTTTTTGCAAAGGAAAATACATAAACGATTTTGTTTTGACCTCCTTCACATTTCAATGAGAAAGCATTTCCACCATTTTACAGGCAGAGAAACCAAGTATATACTATAATGATCATTTACTGACCAAATCCACTGCTCACTAGACTCTGCTGTTTGCCAAGAATTATGAAGCCAGGAGTTTTATAGCTCCCAGTTCATTCGTGCCTCTTCTGCAGAGCAGAGGGGGCACAAGGCTTATGCAAAACAAGCAGAAGGCACTCTGCTGGTATGTAAAGTGACTTCCTCTGGGTCAGAGCATAAACAGAGCTCACTCCCAGCACACTTAGGAAGTAAGTATCGAACCCCTGGGATGGACTCCACACCCCTCCCCCACCTGGACCGGCAGCTTCACCTTGAAGATGCATTTCACTGCAGTCATTTTCTGAGCGTTTTCTGGGTCAGAAGCAGGGAGAGCAGCTAAACCGAGGCTGATGATGGAGTTGCTACATTGAGGGCATGGTACTGAGTTACCTGCTCTACCACGCACCCACCCAGCTCATCTAGCAACCCGCCTGGCGAGTGTTTTTCCAGTCTCCTGGGCAAAGTGACTTCACTCAGCTTTGAAGGCAAACAACCTCATTTGTCCTCACAGGTATGAGTCTCCGTCTTGTAGAGGGCACTGACTTCCTCCTCCAGGGCAGCTTACTTTGGTTCTACTATAGAATCTCATTCTGTGTGTGTGTAAACACCTTCCATTCTTCTGATAACGTCACACTGTGAGGGACCCTCCTGCCTGATGTCTGGGCAACAAGATTTCTCAATGGCTGCAGAAAGCACATACGGAATGCACACAGCACCTCGCAAAGAGAGGCAGAGCCTGACCCACCGACCCTACAAGCAGTAGCCTAGATTTGGAATGTGCAAAACCAAGACCCAAGCATGGCTAAAATACTCCAAAGTAAACCATCCCCCAAAATGAAAAAGATGGCTCATTCAAAAAGTGTGCAGCTGGGCTACTAACTAGTAGTCAGCCTGCTGGTAACCTTTGCTATGGCACCTAGTAATCTGTGAGACGGGATAATGATCACCAGCATCTGTGCCATCCTAGAGCTTCTAGAAGCTGCTATTTATTGACCCCACTCTTGCTGTCACCTCTGGGTCAAGTTTGCTCACTGTTGCCTGCTTACCACTGGCTTCACTGTGCCCCTTAGAACTCACTAGGACCTTCAGTTGTCTTGGCTGAACCCCTTCCTTTATCTCTCTACCTTCAGGTCCCCTGCACAAGGCCTAACTTTGTCCTTTGCCCTTCTTTATCCTGGACATATCTTCCTAAGACCTCCTGAAGGCCTTCCGTTCATCAGTTCATCTCAGACCCACCTAAGTATTTATAAAAACCTAGCAGCTCCACTCACTGCCTCTGGAAGCTAAAACCCACCTCCTATCAATCGCTGGGCACAGAACACAGTAGAAGAAGAGAGCAGTTGGACTGTAGTGGGAGTGTGTCCATGACAGAGAGTTTTGTTAAAAGAAACAAAAATGCTCTCAAAGGCCTGAGCAAGCAGTATTCTGGTGAGTCTGTCCATTGGTGAAACTCACTTTTTGTCTGGGTAAGGCAAAATGAGGGCAGAACAAACCAACTAATAGTGCTATAATATTTTACAAGATACTTTCTACTCTGACATACCTTAATGACAGCAAACAAAAAAGGTTATGTGCACCCAGAAAAAAAACAAAAACAAAAAAAACCAAACCTCTATATGGGAACTTCTGGTCTCTTTTCTGAAATGTTTTTCTTAACTCTTCACCATTATAAAACAAATCTTGTGTATATCAGTCTGAAACACCCACTCAAAGAGCCTTTCATAGCTGTTTTCTGAGGGTCAGACTCAAACATTTGCTAAAAAATGAGGTGGGAGTGACTGTATTCTGGATGAATAACTAAATTTTTCTAGCAATAGACATATTCTGATGATGTAAGTTAAAAATCAGCTGTTACTTCTGTGTCCGATAAATGGAAAGCAATTGTAGAATACAGAGGTGGGAAGACAGCCTCCACCCAGGTCTAAAACATTCCTCTTCACTCCTTACCCCTGTGCCATCAACACTGAGCGACATCTGTTAACCCTTCTTCATAATCTGCTATGTAGATCACCATTTCGGGGATTATTTTCAGCGGTGAACATTCTTGAAACTTGCCCTGTCACTCAATTCAATCCGCATTTCTTGAGCACCGCATGTGAGCCAGAGGCTGTCGGGCACCAGTGAGCATAGAGGCACCAGAGAAATGTCCCTTCTTCAAGGAACCCATAATCCAGAGGAGAGTCAGACCTGTACACAACCAACCCAACCAGGGTACGACGTGAAAAGTGACAGCTTGAGGGCTCACAGGAGTGAGTGGATGTCTTGGTGCATTAGGGAACAAGGGGAAGCACCAGAGGGGTACTGTTCGAGTGGGGCCTTAAAAGATACATGAGAGTTCACAGCTACAGAAAGAGAGAAAGACACTGCAGGACCAGAAAACAGAGAAGTAAACTCACGGATGTGAAAACGCACCCTGAGCTGACACAGTCACAAGCATCCAATGTAAAGTAAATAGAAAGGGAATGAAGCCAGGAGGGATGCTGGAACAGACTGCCTGCCTGTTTAAACTTTATTTTGGGGCAACAGGGAACCAATGAGGTTTTAAAGTAGTTGAATGACTCACAATCATGTTTTTAAAAATAATTCTGAGGGGCGCCTGGGTGGCTCAGTTGGTTAAGCAACTGCCTTTGGCTCAGGTCATGCTCCTGGAGTCCCGGGATTGAGTCCCGCATCGGGCTCCCTGCTCGGCAGGGAGTCTGCTTCTCCCTCTGACCCTCCTCCCTCTCATGCTCTCTCTCATTCTCTCTGTCTCAAATAAATAAATAAAATCTTAAAAAAAAAATTCTGAGATCAGGGTGTAAGATGGGATAGAGAGAGAGAGAGACTAAAGGCCAATTATTCAAACATGAGACAGTGAAAATTGAAAGAAAGAAACTAGTTTGAAAATTTTGGAGGAAAAATGAACAGGCAGCCAACTAGATGCACAAGCGTGAAACGAAGAAAACCCAAAAAAGTTGCTGACATTCGTACTTGGGACGATGGCAACAACAGGAACCTGGCTATGAAAACAGGTAGAAGAGCACGTTTGCGTGAAGGGGGGAGCTGAGAGGTCCTACTGCTACATAAGGAGTTTGACACATCTTGTTACAACCAAATGAAGGCAGAGATTGGGGCTAGAGATGAGGATTTAGACACACTGGCAACCCCAACAATGAAAAGCTGGTAGAGAAGAAGGAACAAAAAAGAAAGAAAAGAGAAGGCAAGAAAGAAAGAGAAAGCAAGCCAGCCTGCACTGTAAGCAAACTGGGAGGAGAAGAAGGAGAGCCTGGATCCCAGGAGCCAAGGGAGGGCTTACTTTCAAAGCAAGAGTGGTTAACAAAGTCCAATACTTGGGACCTGGGTCCGGAAGGGGGCTACCTCATTTGACAGTATCAGACCTCTTTTGAAGCAATTTTAGCACAGTTACGGAGAGCTGTCTTATGACTGGGTATATTGTACAGTACTAATTAGCATCTTCATCCTCAGATGTCAAAGAACTATGTTGGAAATAGGATTCAGAACATTAATTATTAATTAAAAGCTAATAAGGGGAATTCAAGCCTATTAGGTTAAATCATTGCAAATATAAAGCAACATATAAAGGTATACAACTAATTACCTCTTTAATTTCAGGCCATTATAGATGCAAGATAAAAGAAAAAAAGAAACTCTTAGAATTAAGAGCCATGGAATATTGACCTCCCCCCAAATATGGTGGGCACAGTGATTCTAAGCAAGCACTCTAGAATAAATACATTAGGTCTCAAGTTCCGCTTTGATCTTCTCAGTGTATAATTCTGGGTAAATAAACTTCTTTAAGCCTGATATTTTTCATCTGTCATATTAGGATAACAACAGAAATGACAAACACATATAAAAGCTCTCAGCATCTCTCTCTCTGCTGAGAGACTTATAAATGTTGACTTATTATTATAACTCATTATAATAATATTCATTTCCACTATACATATATATATATATCTCAATCATATATAATTTCAAACATTCACTTGTTAATTTTTTAATCAATAGCTATTTTGGGGGCTGTGTACCAAGCATGACTCTAGGTGCTGGGAATTAAAAAAAAAAAAAAAAAGAGAGAGAGAGAGACCTAGCTCTCCATCATAAGAAGCATAGCCTAATGATGTAGAAGGCAAGTTGACAATTTCAAGACAAGATGATCCATCCCCTGAGAAAGGAGCAAGAAAGGTACTGCAAAAACCATGCAGGAGAAAGGGTCCTGTGCTACTCCAGGACCTGGGAGGGAGAGGGGTTGTCAGGCAAGGCCATGAAGAGGAGACAACACTTTAGGCATTACAAGGACTCTGCAAAGACATTTTTAAGGATAATAATAAATATTAAGGTGCCATCACACACACACACAAATCCCTGAAAAAAAAAATATTAGAGAAAGAGGAAGCTCTTTGCCCAAGGGCAAACAGCAAGAGAAAAGGAGCTGGAAGCAACCCAGACTCTTGTCATCCAGCTCAAGGAGATATTTTGGTTGAAATACATCATCACATAATATTTACACCTTTCCCCACCTGAGTTTGGGTTACATGTTTTACAAAGCAAATTAAACATCTCCTACCTGTCCTCTAAAAGTCTACAATTTTAAAACAGGCAAACTAGTATATGGACAAATGCAAGAACTTTGATGAAAAACTATCCCCCAAAGACAGTGTTCTCAAATAAACAATTCTCAGTTTGGTTCCAAAGGTGAGGATGTTAATAAATTTTGCCCTTCCCTTTGGGGACGAGGGAGAAATATTAAAATGGCATGGTTTGGTTCCTCAAAAATTAAAAACAGAATTACCATATGATTCAGCAATAAATTGGAGCCTATAGTTCTGAGTATACACCTGGAGAAAGTGAAAGCAGAGTATCAAAGAGAGATTTGTATATCCATGTTCATAGCACCATTTTTCATAATAGCCAAGGGATGGAAGTGACTCAGGTAGATGGATGAATGGATGAATAAAATGTGAAAAATACATACAATGGAATATTATTCAGCCTTAAAAAGGAAATTCTGACGCATGCTGCAACATGGATGAATCCTGAAAACATTATGCTGGCTGAAATAAGCCAGACACAAAAAGACAAATACTGTATGATTCCATTTATATGAGGTACCTAGAGTAGTCAAATTCATAGAGACCGAAAGTGACATGGTGATTGCCAGGTGCTGGGGCGATGAGGGGAGTTATGTTTAATGGGTACAGAGTTTGAGTTTTAGAAGATGACAAAAGGGGCGCCTGGGTGGCTCAGATGGTTAAGCGTCTGCCTTCGGCTCAGGTCATGATCCTGGAGTCCCGGGATTGAGTCCCGCATCAGGCTCCCTGCTCCTTGGGAGCCTGCTCCTCCCTCTGCCTCTCTCTCTCATGAATAAATAAATAAAATCTTTAAAAAAAAAAAAAAAGATGACAAAAGTTCTAGAGATGGATGGTGATGGTGGCTACACAACAACGTACCTGTACTTACCCCACTGAACCGAATACTTAAAGCTAGTTAAAATGGTACATTTTGTTATACATTTTTAAAAAATGACATGGTTGCCATGTCCATTAAATAACTATACCTCGTCATTTAGGAGCAAATGAAAACACCTTGTTTCTGACATTGAGATGCAGTGCCATCTGAAGAGGGGACAAGAGTATGAGACCAGGCCCCTTAGAAAGGTCTACATCTAAAGGAGCAGAGTCCATTTACCATTTTCTGGGAATGGACACCTATGTAACCCACTAAGGAGAGGACTTTGTTGGCAGCCATCATTTGAGATTTTTTACTTAATATAATCCCTGTGCACCAGCACCACCCTGTTAGGGGATGACTGTCAAAGCACACATTCCAAAAATTACTAGCTGAACTTCTATGTGAAAAAGCATTATGCAGGGCTTTATGTAAGACCTGTGACTGTAATTCATAAATCAGTTCTGGCCTTTAAGAGAACAAGTGGAGCAAGTAATAGATAGACATAAGTCAAATAATAATAATAGTAATAAATGAAGTCTATGGTTATGTAACTAGACCGTTAACAAATCTGTAGAAGGGAGAGATCACTAGGGGCTGGAATGTTCCAGGAAGACTGATGGAAACCTCTCCAAATCTGGGAGAAATGTTCAGGACTGAACGAGTAGAAGCAGACAAACCTGGCTCAAATAAAAGGTCTGTGATGGGAATTGGTAAGAGATAAAGATAGAAAAAGACATTGGAGCTAGATTACAATGGCTCTTAAAAGTCAACGTTGTAAGTCTGGATTTCCACTTCTACCACTGGAGGTTTTTGAGAAGGAGTATTACAGGACAAACACAGGGTGCAGGATGGCTTGGAAGGGGACCCCTAATTGACAGAAAGCTGGACTCCAGGCCTGAGGGCTACTAAGTCACAAAAAATGAAACCAAATGTGTGCTTTTAGTAGGTTAAAGCTAGGACTTTAAAATATGGCCAAATGCTTATATATGCAATGAATTTTTCTTGAAGGATATGCAGGAAACTGTTGACATTGGTAACTTCCTAGGAGTAGAACTGGAGGTAGGGGAAGGAAGACTCTTACTTTTCATCGTATACCCTTGTACAATGTGGATACCCTTCTTAATCATGTGCATGAATTCATTTTATAATTTAAAATAATTTTTTAAAATATGGCAACCAGGAAGGGTTAAAAGATGTTTAGGCTGTAAAGAACACATTCAAAACATTTCTATTTATAAAGTGAAATATATTTCAATCCTGTTTGTATTATATCTTAATCTCTATCACATAGTAGAGATGTTGTAAGAATACCCTAAAAGTAACAGTAAAAAGTACACAGAACTAACTGCACTTCTAAAGCTCTACTTCAAAACAAACAGATGTCCTGAGTCATTCACCATAAAACACCTTCTTTCAGGTGTATTTCAATGAAAAGTCTGCCTGAATCTATTCCAAATAAACTCCTTGATAACAACAAAAATAAAAAAGAATAGCCCATAGTACATTTGACAAGATATATCCCTTCTCGGTAAATGGCTTTTTCATTCTTAGAGTTGCTCAGGCCAAAATCAACGGAGTCATCCATGACTTATTCTTTTTCTCTCCTCCTCTATCCCCAAATCCCATGAGCTCTATCTTCAACTCTATCCAGACGCCAGCTGCATTTCCCACCCCACCACCATCGTGCTGGTCCATCATCTCTAACCCGGCCCACTAGAGTAGCTTTCATCCTACTCCCTGTATCCACTCTTGTTCCCTACAGTCAGTCTTCTACAGGACAGCCAGAGAGATCTTCCTAATACACAAATCTGAACACATCACTCCTCTGACCACAACTTCCGGTGGCTTCCTATTGCATGGCTAAAACCCAAAGACTTGCATGGCTGCAAAGCCTGCATGATCCAGACCCCATTTCCTCTCCAATGTCACGTCCTGCGCTCACCCCTTGTCCCTCCTCTTCAGTCAGGCTGGCTTCCTGCCCATTCCTTGGACATAGCAGTGACCCCACTTCAGGGCCTTCACCCTCGATCTAAATCTCTTCCCCCAAACACACGCATTCCCCTCCCTCACTTGGTTTGGCTCTCTGCTCAAATGAAACCTCATCAGAGAGGTCTTTCCCCACCATCCTACCTCAAATAGTAGAATCGCCTCTCTTTCTCTTCACACTGCTTTTTCTTTACAGCAAATTATAATATATATATATATATTTTAAGATTTTATTTATTTATTTGACAGAGAGAGCAAGCACAAGCAGGGGGAATGGCAGGCAGAGGCAGAGGGAGAAGCAGGCTCCCTGCAGAGCAGGGGGAGCCCGATGTGGGTGGGACTTGATCCCAGGACCCTGGGATCATGACCCGAGCCGAAGGCAGTCGCTTAACCAACTGAGCCACCCAGGCACCCCTGTTTGTTGTTTTTATTGTTTATTCCTGTCTCACCCAATGAGTATGGATGCTCCATGACATCAAACTTTTTTTTTTTTTTTTCCATTTTCACTCCTCTATCCCCTGGACCTAGAATATGTCTGGCAAATAAATGAAAGCTTAATAAATATTTGTTGAAGATTGAAGTACAAATCAAAACACCTAAGATACTGGACAAAAAGAGGTTTTCAAAGTCCAAAATGAGGCATAAGCATAATAATACCCAGTAAATTTGGGGTAAAGGAGTGAAAAAGCCAACACATCAATTGACAGGTATGTAAACCTATCACTTATCTACAGCATACTGGGAATCCACACGCACGCTTGATATTAATTCATACTTTGGGACATCATCTGTGTACAGGCTGGAGGGCTACTCTTGAGGTTTTGTGCTTAAATAGTAAATACCGTAACAAGTTTCCTCCTCCCTCTCTCCAACGAGCTGAGACTGATAGTTCTGAAGAAAGAAAGCAATCACTGCCTCAACCAGAAGGCCCAGAATATTCAATTATTCCATTGAGGAGAAGATCTGGACAAAGCCCCAGCCTTGGAACTAGGAAATTGGGTCAAAGTCAGGTTCTGCCATAAACTATGAGAGGGAGCTTGGGCAAAGCATTGTTTGCTTCTAATCCCGTTTTCTCTATCGTAAAGCTTCTTCACGTGGTCCCTGTAAAATCAGATGATGCATACACACAGGTATCCTGAAAGCTGAGTGACTATACATCATCTGTGTGATTGTCGTCCTGTGCTAATCTCTAGTTCACCTTCCCTTGCCTGCCACTGGTGAACTTTGTCTAAACAAGGATCTGATCTGGTCCCTCCCCTGCTCAAAAATCTTTACAGATTTTCAACTTGAACCTCCAATGGTTCAAGCTTCTTCACAAACTGAACCCAAAACACCTTTCCAGTCATATTTTGGCCTGTTCCTGGGCTGTGCCCTACATTCCAGCCACACAGAATTGCTCCGCATTCCCTAATTTCATCCCCCTTTACTGCACATCTGTCTGGGCGATGTGCCTAAGCCCCTCCCCCAACCTCCCTTCTTCTGTTAGAGAAACCCTAGGCACTCCCCAACCTGAATCAGACTTTTCCTCCCGTGGGCTTTCTCTCAGGCACCCTGTTGAATCACTGCTTGTTTGCAAGACTCTTTCCCCACCAGACCAGCAGGTCTCCATCTGATCCTTTTTCGAGTCCTCAGCATAGAGTGGTGTAATGCACGTAGGTGTTCAATGCTTGCTCTCTCTCAACATTTCTCAGATGGCTCTCTCAGGCCTTTCCAGCTCTTTCTCTGACTTATGGCTTGGAGGCACTATTAGGAAGGGGCTTCTCCTACTTTTCTACTCCTGAGGAAATATGCTGGAAGATGCCGCTGACTGACCACTCCTAGGGGCTTCCGGAAACAGGCCGGAACTAAGCAGAGGGACAGAATGAAGCTAGGGACCTCTCTCCAGGCCTCATAAGTTATATCTTTAAAGCGTGCTTCGTTTTACTGGAAGTGCTATGAATTCTCAAATGAGGCACACCCTAATACAAATGGAAATGATTTTCAACTTACCCATTTTCAGGATTATTCAAGTTTCTGTTCCTCTTCACGATGGTGGAAACTCCTGGATTGACTATAATTCAAAGCAATTATTGTTCTTTAGCTGCCAAGGTGCCCTGTTAGTCTTTTCATAACTATCCTGGATGATCTGAGCCCAGTCCAGTGCAAAGTCTATTTTTTTCTAGCTCTGTACCTTTTCATTTGCTAAATTTATAGCATTCACATGAAAGGAAGAAAGGAAGCCCCATTTTGCCCCCATTGGGAACATGATATATGGGTTTTAATTGCCCTTGTAATTATACCCTTGTCCAGCTCTGCACAAGTATGGTGTAGAAATTAAACATTATAGCAAAGCCTGAGAAGGCCTCACAGAGGTTGGAAGATGCTGGCTTTGTAAGATTTCCTGCCCCCAGGAGAAGGAAAGAAAAATGAAAGGTGGTCTGGGAATGTCATAAGCTAGCCAGCAATCTCCACTGAGGAAGCATTTTCTGTCTATGACCACCTCTAAAACTGTGTGAGCTGTAAGGCTGGGGATCCCCTGGTGGTTTGATATTCAGCTAAGGCTGGATGAAAATGGCAGAACTTGGATTGCTTGGCTGCGAATTAAGAAACAAACACAGCAACAAAGGGAAACATGCTATGACATTTTCTAAATATTTACCAAGGGGAGTTGACAATTCATTGGCTGGAGCCAGATCTGACAGTGAATTCTGCCTGCCTCCTATGCCTTCCCTCGATCACCATCTCCATCTCCAACTCCAAAACCAGGTGACCTTCACCTCTTGGGGTTGGCAGAAACAAGCAGCTTCTTTGTGAAAACCCGGCAAATGCTACATGGTGATTCGGGCCCACGGATCACTGCATTTATCCCTCCTCCCAGATCTCTTATCTGAAGTAGAGGAGCAACCAAAGAGCTATCTATAAAAACAACAATACAAACTACTTCTAAGATAAAATACTTCTTTGTACAGCAATTTCTGAGCAGTAATATCCATATGGTTTCAGAACCCAATATCCATGAACAGTCCCTGCCAGTCCTCATCATAAAATCAAATTTCTCATCAGCCCACACATTTGCATTCCTGATCCTCCCAGGTCAATTGGTAAACATCAATCTGCAGGTCTGAGGTTATTAAAAAAAAAAAAAAAAAAAAAAAAAAACCATTACGGATAATGAAGAAATGTACTTTATGTCACTTTAAACTTCCTGCTGGTCATGTTTCCTACACTTTCAAGTCTTATACGGAGAGTATAATTTTGCATTTGCTTTTAAAATCTGAAATAACATACTTCAAGAGCAATTTGGTGAGTGGGTTTAGATTAAAACAGGTATCTGACAGTCCCAATGAATCCCCAAAGTCCTTTCTTTCCCCACTGCCCCAGAAATGCTACATAATTATTTATCTCAAGATAGTAATGTACATGGGGCGCCTGGGTGGCTCAGTCGTTAAGCGTCTGCCTTCAGCTCAGGTCATGATCTCAGGGTCCTGGGATCGAGCCCCGCGTTGGGCTCCCTGCTCAGTGGGGAGCCTGCTTCTCCCTCTCCCACTCCCCCTGCTTGTGTTCCCTCTCTCGCTGTGTCTCTCTCTGTCAAATAAATAAATCTTAAAAAAAAAAAAAAAGATAGTAATGTACAAACCTATTGTATAAAAATGCATACATCTCGGGCGCCTGGGTGGCTCAGTTGGTTAAGCGACTACCTTCGGCTCAGGTCATGATCCTGGAGTCCCTGGATCGAGTCCCGCATCGGGCTCCCTGCTCAGCAAGGAACCTGCTTCTCCCTCTGACCCTCCCCCCTCTCATATGCTCGCTCTCTCTCGTTCTCTCTGTCTCAAAAACAAAAAAACAAAAAAACAAAACTTTAAAAATGCATACATCTCTATGCCTAACAAGCAATGGGAAAGTTATGGAACAGTTTAGAGTTTAATGCTCACTGATGTCTTCTCACCTGTCTCCAAAACCTGTTTTTTTTTAAGATTGTACTAAGATTAAAAAATATCCGCTCACAAATCTCCCTCAAAGGAAAGAAAACTTCAGTGGTTTGGTTAGGCAGAACC
This sequence comes from Mirounga leonina, assembly GCF_011800145.1. Taxonomy (NCBI): domain Eukaryota; kingdom Metazoa; phylum Chordata; class Mammalia; order Carnivora; family Phocidae; genus Mirounga; species Mirounga leonina. The sequence continues at coordinate 35,067,402 of NW_023270825.1, read as the reverse complement.
AGGAGATAAACCCAATATTGGTCTTGAGAGAGAGAAAGGACTGAAATGGGCAAGAATGATAAGAAACATGGAAGGCACGTACCATATCTGTACCGAGATGACCAGGTAAACTGCACTTAGGTCTCCCCTTTAGGCAACCAGCCACACAAACAGAAGCTGGACTCGGTGACCTCTAAGGTCCCTTCCCACTCCAATAGCGTTTGCCTCATGAATTTTTTATAGTCATCCTCTGTCCTATCACACTGTCCCCATGCATCATCAAGCCCTCCTGGCCACTTCCACGACTGAAAGGAAAATCTGTTTAAAAAAAAAAAAAAAAATCCATGCTTTGACTACTGCCAGAATTATAGTTCTGTCCTTGAAAGAATGACCTGAACATAATGGGCCAGGCTAAACACCTCTGAGCAAAGAAGTGCTCAATACCATCTTCAGGCAATATTTTTTAAGACTTCTCTGATATATGCAGAATTATAACCCAAGGCCTTGGGAGTGAAAGACCGTGAAGCTAATAGACCATCCTACAACCAAATCTTTGCAACTTGTACTCTTCTATTCCCTGCCGAATGTCTAACCTTAAAAAGCAGGTAGGTACCTAACAGCTGAGTTTGAATCCAGGCCCCACCTCTCATCAGCTGTGTATGATGTGAGGCAAATTATTTAATTTCCTTGAGGCTGTTTCCTGACTTGTAAAATGCTGGTTATATGAACTACGTTGCAGAGTTACTGTGACAACAGGATTAAAAACAACAACAACAACAACAACAACAAAAAAGGCACCTCTGAGCATTCATTTGTTTGTTCTCCCATTCATTCAACAAAGATTGTCCACAACCAGTCAGGCACCAGTACATAAAAGATGGGAAAAAAATGAAAGCTATTATTACTTTTATTTACCCAAATAGTCTGTTTCCAGAATTGTGGCAGAACCATCCAATTGTGACTTTAGTTCAAAACTTTCATGACTAAAATCGTCATTTGTAGTTAATCAGGTATGATCCCACATGGGAGTGCACCTACCACCTTACCTTTACACACCTCAAAGCTAATCACCTAGCAGGTGTTTGGCCAGAGGACACCTTCAGAATGCTCGGGAGCAGCAACAAGCAGAGCAAAAGGTGGTATCCCAGCTCTCAGCTGGATAAGCCACTCAGGAAAACTCGATATGCCTGTGCTACAAGACACGTCCTGGATGCCTGGGAGTTTTTGGGTGCTTTCAATTCCACGATCGGACTCTGAGTCTTCTGAGAATTTAGGATTAACAGCTCTGGCTCATCCCCAGTCTTTGTGACTGGGCCACTGATAAAGCTAAGAGCAACAGCTAAGGGGTCTAAAAGCCATGTTTTCATAATGCAGGGTTTATGGTTTTCAGCTGTGCTTTACTCAGAGTTTGATAAAGTTCTGTATAAATGATCCACCTCTGAGGAGTCCATTGGTTTCAAGGCTGTAGGCTCTTCTTCAGTGTGAGCCCAACATTCCTTTTCCTAACTAGCCCAAAGCCTCCAGGCAAGTACAAACCTAGCTGTATTGGGTGTTGGGCATTCAGTACACTTAAACATTTTGCACTTAAAAAAAAGTTTTCAAAGACTTTCTGGAACCCAGGGCTCCTAGCAGAAGAGTAAAAGTCTGACCCTGGAATAAGAAATAACCTGCCCTGGGTCATAGGGTGGTCAAAGAGGGAATTCTAGAATAAAATTCAGAGCCGTTTGTGAAGCTAAGGATAGGTTAGTGGGACGGTAGAGAGAATGCCTAAAAATTTTGATTTGCAGACTCCTCTCATTCAGGAACCACCTGAATCATTTTCCCTAGAAACTGAAGTACTGACCAGGGCTACCTCAAGGCTATGCGTTTTGCATTGCTACCTCCTACGTGGAGGTGACCGCCTAGGTTCTTCACAGAAGTTATGGGTACAAAAATCCTGTCACTATCTCCCCCCACCCCCAATCTGATGTATCTAAAATTTTTTCTAATAAGTGGATTTTCATTTCCCTTCAGCCAGTTTAGCGCGTTATCATCAACTCCTGGCGCCTCTAATTGCTCACTGAAAACAGTGGTTTGGATATTAATAGGCTATAAATCAAGGCCCTACCTGGGGCTCGTTGTCACGGAAACTGTACTCAAGCCCACAGCGACTTCCCCACCCTCGGGAAGTCTGGGCGAGTTGGTGGGAGTTGGGGATGGTTTTAAAGCTCCTGTTGTTTCAAAAAAAAAAAAAAGCTCCTGTTGTTTCTCCCACTTTCTGCTATTTCTCAGGGCCAAGTTATTAAAGAAAGAGGAACTGATGAGGCAGGTGAGAGTAGAGTGGACCGTAGCAGCTTGAAGAACTCTTTGGGAGAGGAGGGCAGGAGGTCCTTGGAGTATGCCTCGGGCATTCTGATCTTTCCTCCTCGGGTCTGCACCCGGTCGCTCTCTCCGCGTCGTTCCCACCGTCCGGGGATCAGGCCCCCTTCGCTGACCTGTCCTGTCCTCCCTGCCTGGGCGCTGGGCTGCCCGGGGAGCGCGCGGGCAAGTTCCCCAGAAGAAAATCTGAGCGGCTCCGGGCTGAGAAGCCCGGCGGCAGGAGGCAGAGAGGGCAGGTCCGACAGGCAGGAGGCAGAATCCCCTTGGCTCCCATGCCGGGGTCCTGGAGGAGGTGGCCCGGGACTTGAACACGCACCGCGCCCCCCGCCCCCGCCCTCCCAGAGCCCCGGGGCGACGCTCCAGAATCCGGCTCTCCAAAGCAGAGCGCCCGACTCGCCAAGTGCCTCCAAAGCCCACGCGGATTCCCGCGCCCCAGGATGTTCGCTGCCGCAGCCGCCAGGGCCTCCCGGGCCCCACTACCCGCACCCGGGGCTAAGCCCCCACCCGGCCCCCTGGGCTACGCGCGTCACGAGCCCCCTGGGCCCAGCGCCTCCTCTGCGCTCGCGCCGCGCGCCCCAGCCTCGCGCATCGGCACCCGCACCCAGCCCCCGCCGGCCGCTGGGCCCTCCCGGGACTCACCTGCGCTGGGGCTGTAGCGGCGGCCACCCCGAGCCCAGGGGCGGGGGCGCAGGGGAAAGAGGGCAGCACGGTGCTCCTAGCACAGCGGCCGCCGGGCGCCTGGTGCTGCCGAGCCGCGGACCCGCCCAGAGATATAAATAACATTATCTGAGGAGGGACATTCCTGCCGGGGGACATCGCTGCTGCCGGGACTAGATAGTCCCGCGGCGGGGGCGGGGAGGCGGGGCCGCAGCCTCCCGCAGCGCCAGGCCCAGCCCCCGCCTTCCCCACCCACTCCCGCACCTGCCAATCAGCCTCCGCGTTGGGGGGCACCTGCCAGGCCTCCGCCCCGGCTCCCGCTGCCGGCCTCCGCCTCCTGGCTGGCCGCCTGGGCCCGGGACGCCAGAAGCTCGAGCCGCCCGCAGCGCCCCCATCGTCGTTCACCTCCCCTAACCGCGCGCCACCGCGAGCTCCCTGCGGCGGGAAAAGGGTTTCACTCCGCAGCTCAGGCCTAATTCGTGCGCCCTGAGCACCGAGCCTGACCACGAAAATGAACCCTCCAGCCTTTCCCGCCCCGCGTCCCCACTGTGTACTCTCCGGTTTTTAAAATATATTAAAACACACGCTTAGACCGTAGGGTGGGCGAGGCGGGCGCCCTCGGCCCTGCGCCCCGGCTGCGGCGGGTTTGGGAAGGAGAGATTGTTCCCCGGCGCTGGTGTGTTAGAAAGCACGCTCCGGGGCGGACTTCACTTGGCAGGCAGCGTGAACAGACGCTGGGAGGCCCCCGCCCCCAGCCCACGGGCTCAGCGTCTCTGTTTCTGTCTGCAAACCTGGTGTGGTCGGGGCGACCCGGCACTGCTGACCCGGCGCAGCCCACAGTCGCAGGGTGCTCGCATAGTGCAAGGATTGTAATCAACAGGCAAACTGCCACACCAGCCCACCGGCACCTCCTGTCCGGCCCCCGCTTTCCAGGTGAGCAGGGGCTTCCTCACTGCAAGCCTGGATGGGGTGGCATGCAGTAGGCCAGAGAAAACACTAGAACCTATGGTGCCAAAGAGGAAAGACAAGGCATCTCCCGAGTCACCCGAGAGAGATTCACAGAAGAAAATGTCATTTTCTTGACTTAAAGATACAAGGTTATTGTTCAATAACACTTAGTGGTACGCTTCGCTGTAGCTTTCATCTCCTTTACTCCATTGGTCGTTTCCAGGACGGTGTCTCACCCAGGAATCAGCCCAGGTGATCTCAGGTATTATGGATGACAGTGGAGATTCAAAACACAAAGATGTAGAAAAGAGTTACAACTTTGATACTGCCTGGTATTCTTAACGGAACAGTCTTAACTCCTGAGTATTTGCTTCAGAGTGTAATTATGCTGTTTTCCAGGATTCACCAGGAAAAGGGTGTTTAATTGCCAGATGTGCATGCTTCATTTATATATTGAATAGATGCAAAGATATTTCACTTCCTGCTGCAGCCACACTTCTCGAGAGTGGGCATTTAGACATTGAGATGTGCTAAGTGGGGCAAACTCCACAGATACTACAAAGCCACAGAACTCTCCACCCCACGCCCCCTGATGTCTGGGCCCTTATTAACCTCAGTTTCTCAAGAGACACTAGTAATATAAGATGATAGCAGAATATTCGTGGTCATCCATTAGATTAGCAATGATGCCCCCTCTTCTGATAACATTTAAGAATCCATTTGTTTAGGGCACCTGGGTGGCTCAGTTGGTTAAGCGACTGCCTTCGGCTCAGGTCATGATCCTGGAGTCCCTGGATCGAGTCCCGCATCGGGCTCCCTGCTCGGCAGGGAGCCTGCTTCTCCCTCTGACCCTCCCCCATCTCGTGCTCTCTCTCTCTCTGTCTCATTCTCTCTCTCAAATAAATAAATAAAATCTTAAAAAAAAATTCATTTAAGAATCCATTTGTTTATTACTAAGTTAAAGAAAGATCATTCTCATTTAAAAAATTATTTAAGAACCAAATTCTGGAAAGGGAAACAAGAAAAACAGGCCAACTTCAAAAGCTGAGTGTGTGATATATCTCAAGTAGAAATCCTTGATCTGTTTTTGAAAGGAAAAAATGGTGAGAAATTATTTATGTTTTTTAAAAGCCTTGTGTGAATAAACTTACTAAATAAATTCATGATTCCTGAGGATTGCAGCTCGGCAGCTACATAATTGTGTACTACACGAAACAGATAATTCCTTAGCTATAGGTCTGTGGCACCGACCTGAAAAGTTGAACACATATTTCTTTGTAGCCTTAGAATGTATAATTTTCAACCACAAGAAAAATTAATATGATAAAAGTACAAAATCAGTGGACAGATTACCCTAGGATTTTACAAACCAGCTCAGCTGCTTTAGTTATCTCCACTTTAGCTGAAAGCTAAATAATTCAATACAACCTCATTTGCTACAGAGCCTGTTATCCTGACAGTATCCCCAAATGCTTTACAGCTAATAGAGTTACAGTGAAACGATAAATCGGAACTGAGGGAGAGGGGAAGTTTAGAAGTACACAGGGAAAGGGCATTGTCAAAGAAGGAGGGGGAAAAAAATAGCAAATCCCAGGGAGTGGGAATGAGAAATTAGGAAGAGGTAAGAAGGAAAAGCTGAATATATGGGTTCATAATCAAGGTCATTGTTGTGGGCAACAGGGATTAATTCTGCAGGAATTTTCTGAGAAGAGTATGTAATGCCTCCTGAATTGTCTAAAGGGTGGGAGATTGGCCCTCATTCTCTTTAGTCCAGGGGCAGCACCTCCTTTACCCCCATCCATGTTGACACTTCACATTTCCAAGCTACCCAGCAAGCTCCCAATAGGGGATCTGCTGTGCTGGGGCCAGAAGGGAAGGGGTGCATTTGAGACTAGATCCTGTCAGCCAGTAAATCAGAAAGCGAGAGGAAGCACTCACAGAATGGCCTACCCAGCTCCAGCTAATATCAATAGGTGAGGACAAGAAGATGTAAACTGGGGCAACAGAAGAATCTGACACAGGGAACTTTCACTTTCTATCCCTGTATTCTCTGAATTTTTCACATTGAGCTTGTATTATTGGGTAATCAGTGGAGATAAGGACAATAATAGGTAGAGATTAGATCAAGATGGATCCAGCCCATGCATTTACCTTTTCTTCCGTCCCAAATCTCAGAAAAGGATATGTCTTACAATAAGAATTTAACAGCACAGGGAAATAAGACAAAGGCTGATCAACTCTCTAAGCATTTTTAGGAAATTCTGAAATACAGAAAAGAGAGACAGGATCTAATCTAGAGAGAAATAAAATAAGAGAAAGTCAAAACAGGTCAGGAGAAGGAATAGCTTAGGGAAGTTCCAAGCAAGAGTCAAAGGATACAAGAGAAGGAGGGGGCCCTAGGACAGAATAATTCATTGAGGAGCCTCCTCTCTCTGCTGGCATTAAGTATCAGATGTTTACCTATGGGATAAGGAAGTGAGCAGAGATCCTGGAACCGGAGGAAATGACAGAGACCCTTCTCTCCTGATAGCATGTGTGCCCTTCCTTCACAATCCCTGAAGAGAGACTGTGGTAAACAGAATGGGCAGGCAAATGAATCTCAAATGAAAGATCATCAAACAACCCAGATCACCAAAGATTTTGTCAGGGTAGGGGAACTAATGCCATGAAAGAGAAGCACAAAACGCAACTAACAGAAAGAAGTCATATCAGAGGAAACTAAGTTAATAAAAGGAAACAGATAAATTTAAAATGAATTTAAATTTTATTCAACAAGGTTTGAAAAGGATATTGCATCCATGACAAGTAAGCAATAAGAAAACAAGGAAATTTAAAAAGTGGTTTCTGAAATTGAAAATTTATTAGCTGATAAGCAGAACTGACCAAGCTGAAAGGCAGATTAGTGGGAACAGAAATTCTCCCCAAACACAGAGCCAAAAAAAAGGAGATGGAAAGTTTGTAAGAATGGTTGAAAGCCATGGAAGCAAGATCCTCAAGGTCCAATATCCATCTAATAGAAGTTATACAAGGCAAGAGAAGAGGGAGTAGAGGAGATAATAATAATGAGAAAGTAGAATAAAATTTCTCAGAATTGAAGAAAATATTTTCAGATTATAAAATCCTAAATTTAGAAGAGGATGAAGAATTTTAAATATAGTTTAGTTTTATGACAGTCTGCTGCTTCCCCTGCTTGTGCTCTCTCTTTCTCTGTCAAATAAATAAATAAAACCTCTTTTAAAAAAGACTATTTTTACTGAATCACAGAACTGAAGTTATTTGTTTGAAATTTAAAACTACCTTTTTTTTTTAAATATTTTATTTATTTATTTGACAGAGAGACACAGCGAGAGAGGGAACACAAGCAGGGGGAGTGGGAGAGGGAGAAGCAGACTCCCCGCAGAGCAGGGAGCCCGATGCAGGGCTCGATCCCAGGACCCTGGGATCATGACCTGAGCCGAAGGCAGACGCTTAACCTTAAAACTGAGCCACCCAGGCGCCCCTGAAATTTAAAACTACTTTGACTTAGAAATGAACATATATATCAGAAAGCTACTTACAAAAGGAAAAGCCAAACAAAATAAACCTGAACCTACCTGTTGTTCCACTCATTCAAACCCCTGCTAGCACCGGAGGGATCGAGAGGACATGGTAGTGTAAAGAAAACTTCAAAATAGTGCCTAGAGTTCAAAAAAACATTAGTTCCCCTCTTTACCCTTCCAACTAGAGATGTAGTTCATGAAACTAAACTAAAATTTCCATTCCATTTCTGGAAATATTTAGGGGAACGATGCCCTCTCCAACTCCCAAAGACAAAGCAGCAGCAGGACCAACTAGAAAAGCCCTCCATTTATGAAATAGAGGATGAAGGACCAAACTTCTCCTCCTTCAGATGCCTCAAACAAAATGGTCACTGTAAGGAACCTGAGAGCCTGCAGCAGGTGCGCAAATACCAAACTGACCAGCCTCTGAAGGAGCAGGTGTCACCAATTTCAAACTTCCCTCCACCAATAATAGAAAGGAGCCGCAAGAACAAGGCTTACATACTGTCATCCACCAGTCCATGGAAGCCCTAGCCAGGCTTTGGAATAACGAGCATCTTTCCTT
>NW_023270825.1:34996591-35059346 GCF_011800145.1 Mirounga leonina | reverse complement strand
ATAAACGAGCATCTTTCCTTCTATAGTTGATCCTGAGCTTTTCCTCCCTTCTCAGGATTAGATTGTCACCTAAGGGATGCCAGCTTGTACAGATATAATAGCAGACTTCTCCTGGGGTGTGCCTGGAGGTGCTTAATGTTCTTCTACAGTTGCACTGTAGGGTTGTAGGAGTTTGCTAGGGCTTCTGTAACACTCACCACAGACTGGGTGGCTTAAACAACAGAAATTGATGTTCTCACAATTCTGGAGGCTAGAAGTCTGGGATCAAGGTGTTGGCAGGGTTGTTTCTTCAGAGGCTTCTCTCTTTGGCTTGTAGATGTCCATCTTCTCCCTGTCTTGGCATGGTCTTTCCTCTGTGCCTCTGTCCTAATCTCTTCCTCTTCTTTTTTTAAAAAGATTTTATTTATCTATCTATCTATCTATCTATCTATCTATCTATCTATCTATCTAAGAGGAAGAGAGCATGAGCAGGGAGGAGGGCCGGAGGAAGAGGGAGAAGCAGACTGCCTGCTGAGCAGGGACCCTACATGGGGCTCAATCCCAAGACCCCAGGATCATGACCTGAGCCGAAGGCAGATGCTTAACTGACTGAGCCACCCAGGCACCCCCTAATCTCCTCTTCTTATGAGAACACTATCATATTGGATTAGGCCCAATCATATGACCTCAGTTTACCTTCATTACCTCTTTAAAGGCCCTATCTCCAAATATGGTCACTTCCTGAGGTACTGGGGGTTAGGATATCAACATATGAATTTGGGGGGCACATAATTGAGCCCATAACACAGGCCCCATCTTTTCTCACATGAATTGCTTCTGTAAGCCTCCTAACTGCTCTCCCATTCTCTAGTTTTATTCTCCTTCAATTCTTCTTCCATATAGTAGCCAAAGTACACTTTCTAAAAAGGAAATCTGATCGTGTCACTCCACTACTTTAAATCATCCAGTGGCTCCCCATTGCTTTCAGGATATAGTTTTAAGTTTTGCAGCACCTAGCACAGTTCCTGATTACAAGATGAACTTCATAAAGGCGGGATGAGTAAATAAATGAACTAATGAGCAAACAAATCATGGAAACTAAAAGAGAGCTGCAATTGTTGAGATCAGCCAAAGAAGTAGGTAATTCAAAGTCTTTTCTATTTGGCTTAAAAATATGTATTTGTGATTTTTTTTTTTTTCAGGAGAACCACTTTCCTATTTATGTTTGAGTAAGGTTATTTAAATGAATTCACATTCTCTGAGAAATAATTGGCAATATTTGTGCCTGAATTTCACCAGCTCCTCAGCCACCTTGGCACATTCATACCTAACTTACTGTCTATGGGTGAGACATGGAGCCAATTAAGTAGGTTTTATGTTCACACCTACCACCAAGTTCACCTACAGGGGAAAAGGCCTGCTGTCTTCCAAAGTCTCATTCATAATGGGGACAGCAAATACAGTGGTGATTGGTCAGCATGGAATTTTGTCTCTGTTTGCCCTACCTCTTAGTGATATTTTCAGACCTCATCCTTGGAGCAAGGCCATGCTCCAATAGGCCAAAGCCTTGAGTGCAGATTAAGAACGTCGGAAGTTAGATCAAAAAGCATTATAAACAGTGAATTGATGTTGTTTTGACATTAACGTTCTTATCTTGAGTACTCCACTAAGTGTATAATCTGTATGTGGATAATTTAGAGTGCCTAAACCTGAAACTTTGTTCTTTTCCTTTAGATATTTATCAAGCCAAGAACTCAAATCAAGTGGAGAAAATATAAGTTAAAAATTGAGTTGGTTAATAAAGAATGACAGTAAGAGTTACAATTAAACAATTTTTTGTTTATGTGATGATTATTGCCAGCATAAATGGTCTTAGTGGCTTTTATTTGTTAGTGAGCAGTTTCCAAATTCAAAATATTTTTTTCATAATATTAACCAAGACCTTTGGGAAAATTTCAATAGTTTGGAAAGATATTGCAATAAAAGACTTCATTACCTCTGCAAATTCATCTCATTTTCTATTCTGTGGGATATTTCTGCAGCTGTTTAACTTCTGTTTGGATATTTCTTCAATGCTTTAAAGTCTGCAAGAAACTATGATTCAACTCAAACATGATTTATTTTGTAGAATAACTACTTCTTATCAAAAACATCATTTTTCCTCATTTTCCTTTGTGTAAGACAAATTCTATTTTTAAAGGATTACTTATCATTTTCTTTTTACCAAATGCCATATAATCATTTTTATCCAATTTCATGAAGTAAATTGCTATCATTATCCTTATTGCTAAAGAAACCAAGAAACTCAGAGTTCAAGTAATTTTCCAAAAAAAATCACATAGAACTCCAAATCCTTTGCTTATTAAAGAGTTATCCAGGAAGCACTATCTCATGGTTTTTGAATTAACACATTCCCATGATATTTAATGTAGATTATTCATAGTATAGACTAATATATTTTTAAAATATTTATTAACTTGAGAGAGAGAGAGCAAGGGAGAGAGAGAGAGACAGACAGAGCATGAGCCAGGGGGAGGGGCAGAAGGAGAGGGAAAAGCAGACTCCCTACTGAGCAGGGAGCCTGACATGGGACTCTATCCCAGGACCCTGGGACCATGGCCTAAGCTGAAGGCAGACGCTTAACCGATTGAGCCACCCAGGCGCCCCTAGACTAATATTTTAAGTCAGTAATTAAGTCAAGAATTTAGCCCCAAATTATGCTGAGCATGTGCAAGCAGCAACTCCATACTGCTTATTCTATTCTATCATCATCTTAATCATCAAGATACACATAACGAAGCATACACTCTGGACCTTCCATAGCAGAAACTGAAAAAAGCAAAAGCTATGGGCCCTCTTTTGGAAGGGTTTCAAAGCTGTGCCTGAACATCAGTATCCCATATCTGACCCCAACCCCTGCTAAACCTTTCTCAACTCCCACTCCTTACCTCTACCAAATACTGCCAGAAATTGATAAGTAGGAGCTTGCCCCATATGATTTCAGGTACTTGAAACCATATGGAATGCCCTCATTCCAAAGATTATATAGGAATCCGCAAACTTATTTCATAACTAACAACAAATGTTAAAATGCACATGACCCTGGGCAGAGTTCACTTTTAAGGTACAGCTTTTTGGCTACAGGAGTAGGAAAAAGTCAGTGCCGCTTAGTAGTACTTCAATAGCTCAGCATTTTTTTGAAAAGAAGTTAGCAGGGTGGAATGGAAAAATCAGTAGACATAGTCAAAAGACCTGGATTCTACTCCCCCTTATCTTCTCTATGTCTCAGTTTTTCTTCTGTAAAATGATGGCCTTGAACTAGCTAGTTTCAAGGACTCTTACAGCTCTAGCTCTCTATATTTTACACCTATAGTAAGAACATTCTGCATGTTCATTATAATAATGTTCATTAAAATGAAAAATTGGAAATCAGGGTCCATCAAAATGGAATTGGTTAAACCAGGTATGGTGTAGACGCACACGCATACACACACATTACATATAAATTCTAGGTAGTCAGTTAAGTGATGATGTGGTTTTATATTTATTTATGGGGAAAGATGCCATGACATACTGCTGAATTTTTTTAAAAGTAGGCATCAGGAGTACCTGGGTGGCTCAGATGGTTGAGCGTCTGCCTTCAGCTCAGGTCATGATCTCCAGGTCCTGGGATGGAGACCCACGTGGGCTCCCAGCTCAGCAGGGAGTCTGCTTCTCCCTCTCCCTCTGCCCATCCCCCTGTTTGTGCTCTGTCTGTCTCTCTCTCAAATGAATAAATAAAATCTTTTAAAAAAATAAAGTAGGCATCCACTAATTTCAATTTGACTAAGAAAGAATTTTGTATCAGAAAGGATACTCCTAAAAATGTAATTTCTAGATGGTGGGATTAAGAGTAATTCTTACTTCTTTCTCTACTTTTGTATAATGTCTGGATATTTTATAAGCAGAGAAAATTTTCATAATAAACAACAAAGTTATTTTCAATTTAGGAAAAATATAGTAAAACGTAAATAGCAAATATTATATCCTTTCCTGTGAGCAAGTTTTGATAGATAAGAGGGCCAAGGCAAGAACAAAATAGCAGTGACCTAAAGGAAAACAATGCCTAAATATTTTCAACACTCAGATAATGAAATAAATATGTGCCCTGAAAGTAAAGAACTGTTGTTACACAGATTGGGTTCAGCTGATCTGGTTTCCTTAGTTATCTCAGTTATGGTCAGTGTTGGGAGATGGATTTGCCTGACCTGTGCTTGCTCCCCTTACCAGTTTATCCCATGCCCAATGAGAAGATTTGTCAAGCCATCCGACTGGCCATTGGATCCAATCCAAAGCTAACATCTTAGGACGCGATTAATCCCATAACTTTGTGTTCTTTACTCCTCTGTGCTTTAATTATTTAAGTTTCCTAATGTTGCCTAATCAATCTTGATAATTGTCACTTATCACTCAAATTTGAAAACATGCAGAATTAAGTATTTGAAGGTAAATTAAAGCAAACCAAATAGGGAATCATACATAATTCAGCAAAGGAGGAAGAATTAAGCTTTCTAAATACAAAACGATAGTTTTGACCCAACTTGAAAATTGGTAGGAAAACAAAATGCTGCATGCAGAAGGCTGTAAATTAAATACAGACCTACGCTGTAGCTGTTGTCATTCAAAAAGTGTGGGGCGTGGCTGTAGCAGCCAGCAGAGACCTCAGGGTGGGATGAGATATCTGTGAGTCCGAGCAAGCTAAGCCTGTGCTGTGCTCTTCCTGAGGGAGTCTTCTGTTGACAACCGAAATTACTAGTAATTACCGAAATTACTATATTATTTGCTTGTCATCAATTGTATCATGTATCATGCCTTATATGTTAAAATTAGTTTCCTTAATTCTCAGTTTACGGGGCCATTGGCTATATGGGTTAACTATCCAGGAGCTAGGCACCTGCGAGAGGAACTATGCTCACGTAGAAGAGAATTTCTGAAGTTCTGACCCACAGCAGCTCAGGAAGTCAACCGGTATTTGCCTGCTGGAAGTGCTGGAGGTGTTTAAGGACCACAGTGGGAAACTGTAAGTGGAATCACTTTAAGTCAAGGACAGCCTATATGTAATTAGGGGTAGTATTTTTTACGAGTTTATTTATCATTTATTTTATTTATCATATTCTGTTTCCTGAGAGGATTTTGAGGAGGTTCTTGCATTTTATTTACCAGAGCAGCTTCATGTATTAGTCTTCTCTTCCCAGCTAGATTGCATAATGCCTGATACTTAGAAGCATGTCTTCAGTCTTTTTTCTATTGCTCAAGGTGCCTGGCATAATGCTGAACAATGACAGATGGGCATACATAAAAATAATACTGAAGAGTAATGAGCAGAAGTACATAGTTACTAAGGGTTAATTAGGAAAGCCATGTTACAGATTCTAGCTCTTCTCCTGGATCCCCCAAAAGACATGGTGATCACAGGGTGAGCATATGTCCCAGTTTACCTCCGGCAATCCTGGTTTACACCTGTCGTCCTGGCAGAATCATTAATTCCCTTGCGCTCTCAAAAGTGTGCAAGTTACACAATGACCCTATTGATCAGGCATCACTAAGGGGCCTCCTAATAAATTCCAATATACAAAAGGCAATTCAGCTTTAGCAGTAAACAAAAGCTTTGTGGCAAAAGACGACCACAAAGTACAAAGTTAAGATTACATTATTAACTACTTGCTATTTCCTAAGACCGGTTATCTCTATGTAAGTTTAAGTCAACTCTGCCCTCTACTGTCTTATGACAGTATTATGACCTCATGAAGCTAGCACTGTTTGAGCTTCATTGAAGCTGATTGTGTTGGTCCTATTGATTACTTTAGAGGGCTGGTCCTCAACCTTGAGCTGCTATATTAGTTTTTAAAAAATCCCCACTTGCCTATGCTATACTCCTGATCAATTAAATCAGAATCTCTGAGGATGGGACCCAAGTGTTAATTTTTTAAAAAGCTCCCCAGTTGCTACCAATGTACAGCAAAGATTGAGAACCATTGCCCAGAATGTCAGATCAAATACTGTGTTGTGGCTCACTTAGTTTTTTTATTCCACAGCCCAGATTATACTATACTTCTAATCATATCTGGAGAAGCCTTGGAAGTTAGAAGAAAATGATGAGTGCATCAGGACAAATCTACATCACTACTGAAAAAATGCCATTTTAAAAAAGCCATTCTAAGGGATGGTGTCTTCCTTGGGTATAAAAATATATTTTTGATTATAGTGATGACGTGGACAGTACTTACTCAGAAATGATTCTGTTAGGCCATCAGCTTTGATGTCACAGCTCAGCCCTGATTCTCTGTTGATGGAATTATGTGCTGAAGAAGCTCTAAGACAGCCAAGAAAGTTGGACCAGAAGATGGGGGCAAATGAGGTAGAGCCCATTGCATTAAACAACTGCTTCCTTTTTGTGAATGTTCAGAGACTTGTTAATGGAGTTTATCATATGGAAAAGCACTGATGTGAAAGCCCAGGAAATCTGCTGGAGTAGAAGTTGCACTAATTAGAACATTAACTAAATTAAGTCACTGGGGGGCAGTGAATCCCAAAGGGAATAACAGAGAAAGGAGAAAAACACAGAAAAACCATTAATAATCAGCAAGAGACAGCTTTTGCAGAAAATTAACCAAGAAGTAGGCTTTTTAAAAAAAGTTTTATTTATTTATTTGAGAGAGAGCAGAGAGAGGAGCAGAGGGAGAGAATCTCAAGCAGACCTCCCACTAAGTGGGGAGACTGCTATGGGGCTCCATCCCACAACCCTGAGATCAAGAGTTGGACACTTACCTGACTGAGCCACCCAGGAGCCCCAGGCTTTTAATAATAAGTGAAAAGTTTATTTCTCACTCCTTTTTTCTAAAGTTCACTAGGAAAAGTGATCTCATGTTTGAGACTGACCCTGTTAAAAGAGGTCTTATTCCTCTTAAACTCTTAACCGAAAGTGTGGAATCAGCCAGAGTGTTGGCATGAGAAACAAGGAGTCACTTGGGAATTTTGATAGTGAGCATCAGGGTAAAAATCCCCTGTGAAAACAGCAGAGGCCTCCTAATACTAAAAGGAGCGTAGAGGAAGATGCATGTGACAGATGGTGATGTCCTTATATACCACATCTGGGATTACATTATTCAGTTCTTCAATCCAGCCAAAGGCAATACTCTTAGCATAAGTGGGGACAGAGTAGAGGTTTGGAAGCAGCATTGGGAATTATTCTAAATGATTCTATCTGTGCTGGTTCTATTGTTGTGGAATATCTCCTGATACTTTTAAAAATTCCTTTGCAAGAAAGGAATGGGGAAAAAGAAAAATGTTTCCATATGGTATTGTTTCATAAGAATGGTTCTTACTCTTTTCTGGACAACAGACCCATGTGAGTATCTGATGAAGGTTATAGGCCCTCTCCCCAGGAAAAAATGGACATTTTAAAAATTTAAGTTCAATTAATTAACATATAGAATATTATTAGTTTCAGAGGTAGAGTTCAGTGATTTATCACTCTTATATAATACCCAGTGCTGATTACATCACATGCCCTCCTTAATGGAAAAAAGTACATTTTAATACATAATTTTACATACAGTTCCATCCTAGTTTAGGAACACTAGACACACAGATGGCTACAGTAAATGAAAGGTGCTCAACATCACTGATCATCAGGGAAATGCAAATCAAAACCACAATTAGATATTACTTTACACTTATTAGAATGGCTAATATCAAAAAGACAAGAAATGACAAGTGTTGACAAAGATGTGGAGAAAAAGGAACCCTTGTGTACTGTTGGTGAGAACATAAACTGGTGCAGCCACTGTGGAAAATAGTGTGGAGTTTCCTCAAAAAAATAAAAATAGAAATACCATATGATCCAGTAATTCCATGTCTGGCTATCTACCTAAAGAAAATGAAAACAATAATTCAAAAAGATATGCAACCCCATGTTCATCACAGCATTACTTAAAATAGCCAATATATGGAAACAACCTAAATGAATAGATAAAGAAAATATGGGGTATATACACAATGGAGGAGTATTCAGTCATTAAAAAAATTGAAATCTTGCCATTTGCAATGGCACAGATGGACCTTGAAGGTATTATGTTAAGTGAAATAAGTTAGAGACAAATACGATATGATCTCACTTACATGCAGAACCTAAAACAAACAAACAAAAACAAGCTCGTAGATACAGAGAACAGATTGGTGGTTGCCGGGGGTGGGGGGGTGGGGGAGGGGGGGGAGGTTGGTGAAATGGGTAAAGAGAATTAAAAGATACAACCTTCTAGTCATAAAATAAATAGGTCATAGGAATGTGATATACAGCTTGGTGACTATAGCTAATAATACCTGTATTGCATATTTGAAAGTTCCTAAGAGAGCAGATCTTAAAAATTCTCATCATAAGAAAAATAAATTATGTAACTGTATGTGGTGATAGATGTGAACTAGACTTATGGGGTGATCATTTCACAATATATACAAATTTTGAACCATGTTGTGTATCTGAAACTAATATAAGGTTATATGTCAATTACATTGCAATTTAAAAAAAGAACCCTTGATTTATAAAATAACCTTCTACAAATGGATATCATTAAAATTATTATAAAACATTTATTAAAAACTTATATACACAAATATTTTAGCATCACATACACATTAGGTTAAACAATAAAAAGTTCCTGTCTTCGGGCGCCTGGGTGGCTCAGTTGGTTAAGCGACTGCCTTTGGCTCAGGTCATGATCCTGGAGTCCCGGGATCGAGTCCCGCGTCGGGCTCCCTGCTCGGCAGGGAGTCTGCTTCTCCCTCTGACCCTCCCCCCTCTCATGTGCTCTCTCTCATTCTCTCTCTCTCAAATAAATAAATAAATAAAATCTTTAAAAAAAAAAGTTCCTGTCTTCTAGTTAGTTATAATCCAACATAAAATGTCATTATAGTTATGTAAAGGACATGCAGCTGCTACATTGAAAAATAAAAACATTTGCATCCTCATAGGAAGGGGTAAGGACATGCTGAGAGGTGGTGGGCAGAAGCAGAGTTATTTAAGGGTCCACAGCCTCTTTTCAATATAGTCAGGGATTTTTTTTTTTAACGTATTTAATGTTCTCTGTGCAAAGTATAGTACTAGATGCTGGAGGGGATCAAAGATGGGGACCATAAGGTCTTTGTTTTCAAGGTGCTTTCACTTCAATAGAGTAGAGATAGGAGAAACACACAAATGACTCATAGAATGCAGAATTTGGTAAATGCCATATAAAAATTACAAACAAAATATTTGGGGGAAGGGTTCAGGCAGCAAGATCATATTTAACAGCATGTGAAATATGACCCCCATACCTTCTTTTACCTTCCTTTCTGTGTGAATCTCCTGTTGTTTTCACAGGAAAATTTCATGTGGCCACTCCAGATAGAAGAACCAAGTGACTCCCTCTTTTTCATGCTTGTAAATCAGTTTGAATATAAGGAAGTGTGGAAATTAGACAGAAAAGATAAACCAAAAGTATGTTGTGGTTGGCTTTGAAAAGCTAGGGTGAGGAGACTGTACCTAATTCAATTCCCAATGGGAATTTATTGAAGGCTTTTAAGCAAGGCACAGATTGGATCAGAACTGTGCTTTAGGAAAATTAATCTTGTAGCAGTGGGTAAGATAGCTGGAGTGGAGAGAGACAGGAGATAGGCTATTACAGTAGCCAGGGTGAAAAGGCAGATGTAACTGGGGCCTAGAATGGTGGTCAAGGAAGTGGAAAGCAGGATGGATATCAGGCTGGAAAATCCGTAGGCCACCAAATGATTTTTTAACTGCAGTGGGGGGGTGGGGGGTGGGGGGGGGGGGGGGGATTAGGGAACTTAGAGAAACCTCAAACAAACAAACAAACAAAGACCTCCTCCATATTTTAGAGATGTCCTCTTGTAACCTAAATGTCTGTCCCAGCTATAAATGCATATAATTTCTGCCTGAACAGAAAGGAGCCCCAGCTACATGGAAAAGATTAGGTCCATTTTAATTACCTGTTGATCACTAACTGTTGAATCCTTTATCAGTTCTTTTCTTTCCTAGCTGTATTTTCTTCCTCCCTTGGAATTCAGAGGAAAAAAGGTAGTATGAGCAATTTGAAAAATCAAGATTTATTCTAAGCAAATAAAGTGATAAAGTGTTATCTATCTACAGTCTAACACAGAACATAAATTCTTTATCATATCCTTTTTAAAAAAGTCTTCCTTAATCCTTGCTATTCCTTGAATTTTCATTATATTTTTTTTCCTCCCTTTACTGACAAATTTCTTACAAGATCAACCCTCATTCATTATGTCCCTTGAATCACCATCTCTCATTCCTTAACTCCTGTAACATGGAGCCCACCTCTACAACTACAAAAAAATCGTACCTTCCAAAGGACTCATGTCACTACCCAAAAACTATGAATTTTCTCAGTTTTAGTCCTCCTTGACTGCTTTCCAACATTTGGCTCTGTAGGTTAACTTCTCAAGCTTGAGACTTTCTTTTCCTTGGTCTTCTTGATTATACCCTGTCTGCCCTATTTCCTTCTACCTCTGGAATCTCTCTTCTGCTATCCTTACAAGCTGTATTCCTTCCTACTCTACCAAATGTAATTGTAACCTAAGCCATAATCTTGGGCTGTCTACTATTTATGATCTTATGATATTTATGAACATTCAGTATTCCACAGAATTCCTAAATCCACATCTCTAGCCGTTACCACTTGTCTCAGCTCCAACTTAATATTTCCTTTTGGACATTTCCAAATGATGTCTCAAATTAATCATATCTGGGGGAGAGCTCATCTATTCCCCCCAAAAGCTAACTTCTCTCAACTCCCCCACATTCATCAAAGATACCATCATTTTCTTGGTACTCGGTTTCTAAATCCCGAGTCATTCTTGATTGTTTCCTCTCCTTGCCAGTTACCACATTCTATCAATTCTGCCTTTGCAAATTCTCTCAAGTCTGTCTCTTCATATCCCTTATTACTGCACTACTGTAGACTCTTATCACCTCTCTCTTGGGCATTTTCAACACTTTTAGAACTAGTTCTTCCCCTTTCTTTCCTTTCAATACACTGAACACTTCAGTTGGGAATATTAATTTTCCAAAGGCATTTTGTTGTAAGCATCATTCTCTGCTCAAAACTCTTCAGTTACATTCCATTCCACTACAGGATAAAATTTAAATCTTATTCTGGCATTCAATAGCCCCCAATATCTGTTCTATGCTTGCTTCTATTCTGACACAAATTCTCTACACAAATTCTCTTCTCCAGCTGATGCGATCTTCCAATTGCTCCCCAGATAGGACATGCTTAGAGCCAACAGTTAACACAATCCAAGGGGCGCCATTCATAGAGAACATAACGTGAACGGTGTCTCCTGGAGCAGTGCCATGACTGTCTTTATTCCCACATCCATTTTGGTCTTTCTGTTCTTGATATACTCCGTAGAACGCTCTCCGCTCCCTCTGCCCTAATTCTTCCTTCAAGGCCCATCTCAAGTTCTATCACCTCCATGAACTCCCCACCAACTACCCTAGCCATTAATAAAAAACCTCTCCCCTTAATTCCTAGACCTAATTCCTAGATCTGTATATAAATTGAACACATAATTTATAATCCAAACTGTGATGTTTGAGAATTACAGGGGGCATAATTATTCTGGAATGAGAGGCATAAACTGGGACTCTCCAGGACAAACTGGAGCATATAATCAGCTACCTATATATTACTCATTTGACATTCAGTATGTGTCATGTGGCAGTTTTTGTTTGTTTGTTAAATGTATGTGTTTAAATGTACATGCCTTATCTTCTTGAGACAGTAAATCCTCTGAGTACAAATCATGCATTCTCCCTCTTTGTTCACCTGGTGCCTGGCCAGTGTCCTACACATAATATACACTAAAAATTATTTGTTCATCATGATGATGTTTTTACTGTTTAGGAATGAAACCTAGGCTAGGAATAAACTTTCAAACTTCTTTTTACACCCAATTGTCATTCTGGTAGGAAGAAAAATTCTCTATGTCCCTAGAAAGAGATCTTATCCAAAAATCTCCTCAAGTTTTTGGTGGGGGCTGGGTCTTAGCCTCTAGCATGTGGTTCTGCCTTGCTGCCTTGTTACTTTTAATGTCCTTGCTCTCTGTCTTGACAGCATACACTTTCCATTGCTCTGCTATGACACCACACAGAAGAAAGTTGACAGCCCCAACCAGAGGGTTTATGTAACTCACATCAAAACAAAATCACATCTAAAAAAATGCTACTGTGACTAAGTAACCTGAAACCAAATATTTGGAAATTTTTATTTGCTTGACTTATTTTGCTTAATTAACATCTGGCCCCAGCTTAGCATTATCCCTGCTAAACTTTCAGTAATCAAAGGAGAAGGAAGAAAGCCTAAAAACAGAAAAAGACAGCAGGCAGTCTTGATAGCTTAGGCTCCGAAAATAAACTAGAACTCAAACTGAAAAATGAAAGACACGTGGGAAAGAAAGAATTAGGACAGAATCATCTCTTGGGAGTAAATACTTAACAGAGAGCCATGCTACCAAAGAGCATCAAGTCAAAATCAAATGGTATGAATGGCTATTGGAAAGCTCCAGGAAGGAAAACCATTGTGTTCAAACTACTGATGGGTAGGTCTTCTCTTCCTAAAATTCCTTCTACCGAGCCTGTGACTAGAGTTAGACAGTGTTCATCTGTTTTTACGTGGAATAATACAAGGAAGTTTGCCTTTGACTACTCCTCTAAAATTTGGTTCTCAGAGAATTCATCTGTAAACCTTTAGCCTGATGTTTTTGCCTAGGCCAAGTCTCTCAGCAGTTTCTGAGCCCCTCATGATATCAGCAGTCTTCTTTTTTTCTTTTAAGATTTACTTATGTATTTATTTATTTATTTGAGTGAGAGCACATGCAGGAGCAGGGGAAGGGCAGAGGGAGAGGGAGAGTGACTCTCCAGCACACTCCCCGCTGAGCATGGAGCCCAACTCAGGGCTCCATCCCACAACCTTGAGACCTTTTTTTTTTTTTTTTTAAAGATTTTATTTATTTATTTGACAGAAAGAGACACAGCGAGAGAGGGAACACAAGCAGGGAGAGTAGGAGAGGGAGAAGCAGGCTTCCCACTGAGTAGGGAGCCAGATGCGGGGCTTGGTCCCAGGACCGTGGGACCATGACCTGAGCCGAAGGCAGATGCCCAATGACTGAGTTACCTAGGCGCCCCCATTTATGGATATTTAATACGTATATCAGATCTTGTGCTAAGTGGATTATCTCCTTTAATTCTCACAGCAACTCAGTCCATTTGGAAATGAGGGAAAAGGCACAGAGAAGTTAAATACCTTGTCCAATATATCACAACTAATAAGTGATGGAGCTGGGATGTGATCCATATCTGTGTGTCTCCATGCAACCACTGTGGTGGAAAATGTGATGCTGATACATAGTAGGAAGAAGACTGAGCAATTTGTAAGTTCATCACAGGATAACTGCCACCACACCTGGGCGTAATTATGAAATTAGCCTCCCTGACACAAAGGTCAAAATTTTATCCTTCTCATGAAAATACTGGACATTTCTTAGATCTATGCTACTCTATGCACCAGCCTTTCAAACCTGTTTCCCTGTGCCTCTGTACTTCTGCACATGCTGTACCCCTGTCTAGGCAACACCCTTCCCAATATCCTCTAATGTCAAACCGGTTCTTAAAGTCTGAAGTATCAAATTTTTGGAAAATCTTTGCTGATATTGTATCCCTCCTTTCTCCAACCTTTCCTAGGCTGACATGCCTGCCCTTTCTCTGGGCCCCAGTAACATCCCTAAGTGTAATTATTACATTCTATTGTGATCACTGGTTTTTCTTTCCCCCTAGATTATAAGCTACTTGAAGGCAAGCATGGAGCAGGTACTCCAACCATTGGATGAATTGAATCAAATTGAATTCCTGAGCTTTAATATTCTCACATTACCTCTTCATTTACATTTTGGGCACTATTTAAAATTTTGTAATGAAAGACTGTCTGATATAGGCATCTCAAGTATTAACTGAGTTGGAGAGGACTAAGAAACCATACTGGTAGAAGAGTCATCTACTCCACTTCAATCCAAATCAACAAACCATTATGGATTCAATTAATCTATGAAAGAAAAAGACAAAGTAGTATATAGAACCAATTGGAGTCAGGAAGTTGTTGCTAAACTTCCAGGAATAAGGTGACAAGCTGAACTCTAAGTTTACAGATCATTTCCTGGAGAGCAATGAGGTGTTAAATTGAATGATATTAGGGTACTTGTTCTTGCTGAGTCATCCATGCCTTAGGCAGAATCCTCCTTTTGGTGGGCACAGCATGAAGACATGACTAAGTAATAGATTATTGGTGCATAAAGAAGATATTGGCCGTAAGACAATTTTTTAAACCAAAACTCCTTCTCCTAAAAGTTTTTTTGTTTTGTTTTGCTTCTCAAATATTAAAATCCTCGAAAGCAATGGCCTAGAGTGAATAGGTCATGAAAGTGGGGAGTTAGGGGTAGGCTGGAGGCATGAGTGAAACTATGTGGTCAGCTTATATAATCAATCAAAAAGCATTCCTGAACATCCACTGTGTGTCAGGCATAATGCTAAAAGCTGGGAAGCAAGCATCATGCTAAAGGAGTTTGTAGTCAATGGTGACTGCATTCCATAATAGGGGAAAGAATAGTGTTATTACAGGAGTTTCAAATAGGAAACTAGTATTTGGTCTTCATGGAAGCAGTGATCTTGGAACCATATCTGAGAGACTGAATATGATCTCAACAGGCAGAGAAAGGGCCATTCTGGGCAGAGGGAACAGCACACAAAAAGCTAGAAAGAAGACTTGGAAGAACTTGGTGAGGTTAGGGCCATAAGTAGTTTGGTGAGGCTACAAATAGGTAATGTGTGATGACAAGGAAAGGTAGCAGAAGGAGAGAGGGGGAGCAGCAGGCACAAGGTGGGAGAAGTAGACTGGGGCCATATTTTAAAAGGCTTTGAATACTGTAATAAGGAACTTGGTCTTTTTCCTGAAGGCAATATGGAATCATGGAGCTTTTAGGCAGTGACATAACGTGATTTATTGTAACTGTTGCATTCTTGGCACTGTCTTCTATAGTCACTTTATAATATGCCTCAGTTCCCTAAAACCTTGGTGTGTAAGGTTTAGTTCTCAAAAGTTTCCTTTTGTCAAGAGAAAAAGGTACAAGGAATTGGAAGGACTGGGAACCAGGGCATCTGGGTGGCTCAGTTGGTTAAGTGTCTGCCTTTGGCTCAGGGTCCTGTGATTGAGCCCCACATCAGGCTCCCTGCTCAAGCAGGGAGACCGCTTCTCCCTCTCCCTGTGCCCCTCCCTCCCACTCGTTCTCTCTCTCTCTCTCTCAAATAAATAAATAAAATCTTTTTTAAAAAAATGAAATTAAAAAAAAAAGGACTGGGAACCTGTAATTCAGAGGAGCCCAAAGTAAGTCTCCCTGCCTCTTTGTGCCTTTGGGAAATTTTCCAAGTCAGCTTCCTAGAAGAGCCTGGTTTTTTGCTCTCTCTCTACCTCATGCTTTCCCTCCCTAACACAACTCTTTCCCCATGGTGTTCTCTCTATGACAGCATGTTCACTCAGTCTTTTCCAATGCACAAAACCACCTTATACAAATTAAGGAACACACTCAAAATATCCAGTTCAGCTAGACACAGATTCCCACCTTGGGCAGGCTATTAGCCATTATTACCAATCCCCTTTTCCTAATTTATTTTCTACCCTTCGGTGGTAACCTCATGCTTACGGCTAGAATTATTTTTCTTAGCATCCTTGAGTCATATGTATATACTCATATATCTAAAACATTGGGTATTATTTCATAAAACAACCCTGAGAGATAGGTATATTTATTATTGTCATTACTTTTTACAGATGAGAAAATTGAAGCCCAGCCAATAAGTGACTTGTTTTATGGTCCTTCTCCTGTTACTAAGATACAATTAGAATGGAATTTAAAAAACATTTTTTTAAAGATTTATTTATTTATTTGAGGGGGGGGACGGGTAGAGGGAGAGGGAGAGTGAACCTCAAGCAGATGCCCCACTGAGTGCGGAGCTTGACGCCCGGGGCTCGATCCCACGACCCATGAGATCATGACTTGAGCTGAAAACAAGGGTTGGCGGCTTAACCAACTGAGTCACCCAGGTGCCCCGGAATTTAAAATTTTAACTTTAAATCACCATACTATTTCCCAAATATTCCTTGCAGCTTCTAGGTACCCTTTCTCCATTCCAAGTCATACTACTCTTTTCAAAACTACCCAACCTTCTTGATTCCTATGGATTTTGCGCCTGAATTTCCTTGAAGTAAACCTCCCTCTGCTGGCCATTCTCTAGGACAAAACAGGAGCTTCTTAACTTCCATTTCCTCCCTCTTTTGGCTTCTCTGAAAATTCCAAACTCCTTCACCTCTCAGAGTTGATACAGGCGGTAGAAAACAAAAGGCTGCTCTGAGTTTTACTATATTGTTAGGGCACACATTAGACGTGGAATAAAATAAAGTATATCTAAAACCCAGTTATATTTGGATTAAATCTATCCCAATCCATATAAGATTTGAAGGATAACATTTCCCCCAAAGAAAATCAGAGATTTTGATATATGTTATGAAAATCGTATATGGAAATAATCATCTGTATATTTCAGCTGGAGGAAACGGAGGCAAAGGGGAACAGTAGCAATTCTCTTTTTTTAAAATGTCATGTATTTGGAAGCTGGAGCTTAATATCTGAATAGCCATGAGAACCCTGAATAAAAGAAAGTCCAACTTGGCCACTGAACTAAAAGAAAAAAAGAGAAAAAAAGAAAAAAGCTGGCTCTGAGCTCTTAAGTGCTTTGGTGTACCAACCCCAAGTCAGGCTCAGCTGTGTTCACAGTGAAACGCCAGAATTGCTGCTAATTCATTCTCCCCAGGCAGGTGAAACCAGGTAAAGACAACCACCCCTGTTTCACACTTCCCTTGAGATAATGGAAAGAATAACACATACCTTCACTAAGCAGATGAACTTCTCTTTGGAGATGAGTTTCCCACCATCTGTGAAAACTGGTCTGACGGTGGTACCATAAAGGCTCCAGGGTGCTTCCTTACCCCTTTAAACAAAGGATGAAAATGATAGGTATGCTCTAGGTACTGCATCCTTCCAGCCTCTTGGCTTCAGGCATCATAAAAAACAAAAGGTACTAGAAAGAGGGTGTTAAAAGAAGATTCAAACTGACCTCTTTAGGGAAAACTGTAATCCTGCCCCAGCGATGTAGTTTAGCAAATGTAATTGAACCGTTTTAACATCTAGTTTCTTAAACGGATTCTTTTTACCAAGAAACAAACTCATGCATAAACTGCAACACATGGCATACTTAATATACATTATTGACACCATATGTTTACTAAAGATTCCTATGGGTAGAGTACTGTCACAGAGAAAATTCTATTAGAAGGTAATCCTTAAATGATTCCTACAAACTTTATTTTAAATAATTACCTGTAAGAGAAAAGAAAATAGATTTTTTGGTAATTTTTTTTTACTTATTTTACACCACTACTTGGTCATTCCTTTCCACTGCTAATCTCCTGCTTTGTAGCCTCTATTTTCCTTTCTTCCACCTGTCAACCTCAGAAACCTTCATATTCCCTTAAGGAATAATCACGCTTTGTGGCGCCTGGGTGGCTCAGTCGTTAAGTGCCTGTCTTTGGCTCAGGTCATGATCCCAGGGTCCTGGGATTGAGCCCCACATCGGGCTCCCTGCTCAGTGGGAAGCCTGCTTCCCCCTTTCTGACTCCCCCTGCTTGTGTTCCTTCTCTCACTGTGTCTCTCTCTCTCTCTGTCAAATAAATAAAATCTTTAAAAAAAAAAAAAAAAGGAATAATCACACTTCATTTTCTGATGCTGCCCACCTCCTCTCATCTCATTTGCTGCCTCTCTGCCCTGGATATTTTTAGATTTGAATGGAGAATTTCATTGGGTGAATAGCCATTAGCTCTTGAAAGTTCATACCGAAGAATAGATGACCTTTTAATTCAGGTGCTCATTTTAATAAAAAGATACCATATCACTCTGGGAAGTTAAAAAAAGTAAACATGTAGATTGTCTTTCATGCCAAAGAACCTACTCTTTGACATCTTTGATTGTAGTGTATTTTTAATTTATTTAATTTTTAAAATCATTATTGTTCCCTATTAGTGATGAGGCAGAAAGCTATACATCTCCCCCTTGTGGTTTCTGTTAGTGTTTGCCTCTCAGTGTCCAATTTCTTCTAGCTCCAATCATTCCCAATAAAACACTGTTAAAATGATCTTCCTAAACCACAACTCTGATATCACCCTCCTGCTCAAACTTCCAGTGGCTCACTATCACCTGCAGGATAAAATCCAAACTCCTTGCCATGGTCCACCTGAAATCCCTATATTAAAATTCTCTGCTTTTTGAAATCCTATACATTCTTCAACGCCCAAATTCCTCTTCCCCAATCCCCACCTAGAAGCAGTCTCTCCATTTTGTACTCTTAAACCACAACCTGCCAGTAATTATAGGTATTTACGCCCATCTTATCTCTCACACTCTATTGTGAGTTTCTGGAGAACAGGAAGATGTCTTTTTCATCTTCCTGTTGTCCACACAGTTCCTTGAGTAAAGGCCTCAACAAATGTCTATCGAATTGAATAAAATAGATACAGGTGTTAGTAAAATTAAAAGTCAGCATTAGGTTTTAAAAACAGAGGACACATTTAAAAATGGATCAAGAGAGAGAATTGTATAGACCAGCCTTGTCCAGCAGAAATACAATACAAACTACTTGAGTAATTTAAAATTTTCTAGTAGCCAGATTTTAAAAATAGATGAAATTAACTTTAATAATATATTTTTAGCCTGATTATTGTAACATGTAATCAATATAAAAATTACTGATGAAATATTTTACATTTTACAATTTTTTACATTTTTTTAATCCCGTCTTCTAAATCTAGGGTGTACTGACAATACATCTCGGTTCAAATTTGCCACATGTAAAAGTGCTTTATAGCCACATGTGGCTACTGGCTACTGTATTAATACAAGTCTTAGTCCTGGGTGACTGTTAGCAGTTTTGTTACCACAGATAAGACCTTTCACCGTTTATTTCTTGGTTTCCTCATCTGAAAAGGGGAGGCATTTTTCTTACCATTCTTCTAGGGTTGTAAAGGCGTAAAATTAGAAGCTGAAATGAGGACGCTTTGGGAGGTTGAAAATGTCATACAAGTGGAAGGCATTGTAATTATTCCAAGAATAGAATGAACTTTGAAATAGTTATTAATCTCTTCTTTAAAGAATCTGGATCCCACAGTCTCATATGCTCCCTGATTTCTTCACTGACTTGACTCCAACAGGCAGGGTTAAGGGAGGATACTGATGCTCCTATTGAATATCTCCGTTGGAGTAGCTGGGTATGATGAAGACAGGTTGTTCAGAAACACAAAGACAGATTGTGGATATTCGTATTCAGGTGAATTATATTATGGTGAAAAGTAAGTTGCTTTCAATACGGAGGAAAAGGAAGAGGCAGGGCTCCAATCAAAAGCATTTTCAGCTCCGCAGGATCGACCTGCCATTTTCTATTTGCATAGTGTGTGCATGCCCCGGAGGTGCTTCTGTGACACAGAAACACGTTTCCCACCGCTAATGGGATAAATAATGGTCATTTATTATTAACATTTTAAGTGTTCTTTTTAGGAGTTTTAGGAGATTCTCTGCAGAGCTGTAAGTGCCTCTTCCCCAACACTTCGGCTATTGCTTATTCACCTGCCGAGAGCTGATTTATCACTCTCACTGATATGGAAAAGTATATAAATTATTATAATTTCAGCTTTATGTACGGGGTAAGCTGAGGCAGCGCGAAACAATTCCCTTTCGTGTGTGTTGTGACTCGCCTGTCAGCCTAGACTCAGGAGGGCGCCTATAAGAACTCTGCTCAGTGGGAGCTCCCTTTCGCATTCCCGCCACAGGGTCCACGGTCCCGCCTTCTTCCTCCGTAGGTTTCTGATGTCCCACTCCTCGCCCTGGCGTTGTTGCCTAGGAGACCAGGCCCTGCCCTAACAACAGTGGCTAAGGGGCGGAGACTTCGCGTTGGTTCCCGAGAGCGAATACTCCAGGGTCGAGTACTTCGGGCGCATGCGGCAACCTTCCCTTTGCTATCGCGAGGTTTCGTCTTCCCGGAAGCACTGGAGGATCGTCCTCGGGAACGGCGTCGGGATGTGTGGGGGCTGTGTGGAGAAGGAGTATCCCAACCGGGTGAGCGAGTGGGCGCCGAGAACTTCTCGCCCCCTTGGCCCGGGGCCAGCCCCTGGGGCTTCTCGTAGCCCTCGGCTGGCCTTCCCTGAGAGGCCGGCCGCGGGCCGACCCAGCCGCTCTGCCCATTCCAGTGACCCCGTAGCTGTATTTAGGCACTTGACGGC
This sequence comes from Mirounga leonina, assembly GCF_011800145.1. Classification (NCBI taxonomy): domain Eukaryota; kingdom Metazoa; phylum Chordata; class Mammalia; order Carnivora; family Phocidae; genus Mirounga; species Mirounga leonina. The sequence continues at coordinate 35,038,875 of NW_023270825.1, read as the reverse complement.
GGGGGCGGCCTGTCGCCGTCCGTTCCGCCGGTCCCCACCCTGGCGGCTGACATCAGCCGTCACCCCGCTTCTCTTGAACTCCGGGGGCACAACAAAGGAAACCCCACCACCACCACCAGTCCAGTCCGACGACAAAGGGACACGCCCCGCCCCGTCTCATTCTCAAGCTTGATTTGGTGAAATTCTTACTGAATTCTAGCGCTGGAAGGGACCTCTGAGGCCATATGTTATAACCCAGTTTTGCAGATGAAACTAATGCTCAGAGAGGGGAAATCACTTGCCCAAGTTCACATTCTCTTAACAGGAGAGCCAAGGCCAGAATTCAGGTTTCCTGGCAGTTACTTTTTGAAAAATCTCGGCTCCTCTCAAGCTCGGGAGGTTGCCGAAGCTTGTTTACTCTCATTCATTCAAGGTATACTTATTGAACATTTATGTGTGTAGCTAGATTACTTTGCTAGGCCAGAAAGGGATACCAAAGAAGAGATAGGCAGCTTTCATTGCCTCCTGCGGAGTATGTGATTAACAAAAAATGAGTAGTACAGTTCATAAATTCTGTTCGAATTCTGAGAAAGGGGAGAGAAATAGCGCTGTTCTCCCAAAAGGAAGGTGAACTTCATTTGGGACTTGAAGGCTCGCTGTGACGAGGGTAGAAAAGAAGGAAAGGCGGAGCCCGAGGCTTGGGGAATAAAACAAGAACAAGAATTCTTGTAATGATTGGAAGGTAGAAAATCTATAGTTGTTTCTGTCTCTTAATATCTTGAGTAATAAGTAGTCTTTGGGGAAGGATATATAACAAGAACACTCATGGTACAACCTCCTTGGAAAAAGGATTAGCATTATCAAATGAAGATATGCATACTGAATGACCCAGCAGTTCCCATTCTAGAGAAATAAATGCATTACATATGTTCCTGGAGACTTGTATAAGAATGCTCAGAACAGCAATTTTTGTAGTTGTACACTGGAAAAGTGTGATACCGTCACAGAATGGAACACCATGAATAAATAATGAAAGTGAGTTAATTAGAGCAGTGGTTCTCAACTAGGTGAGATTTTGCCTCCCAAGGGACACTTGGCGCTATCTGTAGACATTTTTAGTTGTCACCCTGGGGGTACGACTGACATCTAGTAGGTAGAGGCATTATACTATTTATGTTTCATATACTTTATTGTGTTCTATTTCATACTTTTTTAAAAGTGTAAAAAATTTTTATGAATCCAGTAATGAACACTGCACTTTACAGAGACCACACGAGGGAGGTGTTTGTAGTGAAGAGTATTAAAGGGATTAGGTTGGATTCTTAAGAATTGAGCTAATCAAAAGACTTAAAAAGTTGTATTAAGTTTAGATTCTACACTTCAGGCATTGGGCATCCATCAAGAAAATCAAATAGGGAAATAATTCTGAAATCTGTTATTTAGGAGAATGAATCTTATGACTGTATATTTAGGTTATGGTAGGGGGGAAATGTAAAAGGGAGAGCCCTACGGTATTTGGGGAGCCATGGCAACAGTAGTGTAGGCATGAGATAATGAAGACCTCATCTCAAGGAAAGAATTACTAGAACTGAGCCAATTTAATGGAGGGAGGAGCTATAGATGACCTTAGGGTTTTCAATCTAGGCAATTGGGAAATTGGAAGTATCATTACAGAAATTGGAGGCATATGGGAGAGAGAACAAAGATTGGGGTGCACATGGTCAAATTGTTTTTATCATGTTTCATCCAAGATTGAGAATGTAACATCCAAGGAGTCAAGTGAAAATACAAGATTGCAGTTGCGGTGTGAAATTCAAACAGATGAGTTAGAAAAGGATTGAGGTGATTGGGAAACCAGAAAAGTACCTTTCATTGGCACTTCTTTCTGACTTTATTCTGTTCCAAAATAATTAAAGGGCTGTCATTCCGGAATTTCAGAAGGCAGATTTAGAAATCATTAGTGGGTGGATGTTATTGGGTTGGAGGCTTTGAATCAGAACAAAGAACTTTCTAACAGATTTTCAAAAGCAGAATGGGCAACCCTTGGAGAAATTGAACTCTCTTCCCGTTGTTCAGTAGAGACTGATCATTTGAAATCTGAAAGGTCCTTCCAACTCTGGGAGTTTTCAAAGTCGTGTGATATTTCTGAGGGCAGTAAGAACAGAAGCCACTTTGAGCTTAGCAAAGGAAAGGACAGTGAGATGATGGTAGCAGGTATAGTGTACTCATCCAAAAAATTGTCAGAAAAATAATGGATTAGCATATCAAGAAGTTCTAAGTGCGGAATGAGTAGGTAATAAATAATTACCTTTGGTTTCATAAAATTTTCTGGAGATTTGTGGTAGATATTTTTCACAGATGAGGAATACTAGTCTTAGAAGACAAACACAAATAGTGGAAGAAAAAGTTTGATGAATTGGACTTAACAAGAATCAAAACTATCTGCTCTTCAAAAGACATTATTTAAAAAATGGCACACCAATAATAGGGAGAAGATATTTGTAATACAAATCTGACAGAGGATTTGTATCTAAGATACATAAAGAACTCTTCCAACTCAATGACTCTTACAACTAGATAAGATAAACAACCTAAGTTTCAAAAAATGGGCAAAAGACTTGACTAGACACTCCACAAAAGAAGGTACACGTGTAGGCACCATGAAAAGATGCTTAACGTTATTAGTCATGAGGGAAATACAAATTAAAAACTACTGTGAGATACCACGTGATTAAGATAGCTAAAATAAGAAAAGACATGGTACCTCAGGTGGGTGAGGATGTGGAGCAACTGGAACTCACACAGTGCTGGTGGACTAGAAAATGGAAAACTAAGCAGTTACAAAGTTTGTATGTACCATATTTTTACCATCTGATTCAGCAGTTCCACTTCTAGGTGTTTACTGAAGAGAAAGGTATATGTTTACACTGAATCTTCGTAGCTGCTTTATTCATAATAGCCCCAAGCTGAAAACGACCCAAAAGTCTATCAACCTGAATTCATGCTGTTCGGCAATGAAAAGCAATGAGCTACCAGTACAACAACATAGATGATTAATATGGACAGAACAAAAGAAACTGGTTGCAGAAGAGTATACTGCATGGTTCTATTTATATAAAATTTTATAGGAATCGGATCAAGGGGTGCCTAAGGTGAGATAGGGGTTGGGTTCAGACTGCAAAGTCTGAAGGATCTCCTAGGAAGACAAATTTTTATATCTAGGTTGGGATAGTGGTTACACTGATACATATATACCTAAAAAAAGTCATTCACCTATACCCTTACAGTGTGTGGATTTTATTATATAGGAGCTACATTTCCGTGATGTTTATTTTTAAGAAAATCAAAGAAAAGCACCTGTTCTTAGTAGCTGGAAATTTATACTTTAACCTTAAGGCCTTTTTTCCCCTTCAGTAGTTAAGTTGATGTGCTTGTGATTTAGTATCTCCCAACTATATAGTTAGATTGATTTCTTCGCTTCTACCCACCCCCGCCCCTACAGAGTTAATCTCTTCCTTCATATATAGCATCAAGGAGCCACTCAAAAGGGAGAGGTTAACTGTGGCGCTGGGAATCCAGGAAGACTTCACTGTGGCATCACTTAAAGCTGGTCTTCCTGATAGTTCATAAGCTCCTCGGAGGAGGAAAGAGGTGACTCATCCTCTAATCCTTCACAGTGCTTTTGCACAGTATCAGGCACATAGCTGCATTGGAGAAATGTTGATTGATTTTTAGTCACATCAACTGTTAAAAATACTCTATGTATTGGTCAGAAATGAGGTTGAATTAGATTATTTATAAAATGGTTTTCTGAACAATTATTAGTAAGCCTTTGCAAAGACCTCCCTTGAGCTAGGAGCATAAGTTGTTTACAGTTTCTTAGTGATGAAGCAAATGCCTTTCTCTTTTGAATGCCATGGTGTCAGTCTGATGAATTGCAGAGCTTATCTTCTTTGCCTGAATCACACATACCCTTGAGGACTGGCATCTGTAGAGATGAGAGTTTATTCTTGTTTGCTTATTTTGTGTTATTTTTTAAGGCATCAGAAAATGCTATTTCAACAATCAACTGAGCATCACATTGTAAAAGATCATTTTTATCATTAGTTCAGTATTTCCATTTTGATTGAATTTTTATTCTAGTTTTGTGCTGTGCCTCATTTAATATTGTTGGCTATTAGATTTTTCTAATTTTTCCTTTTCACATTTTGTATTATTAAAGCTTCATTAGGTTTCTAAATATCCACTTGCATTTAGTCCTTTCAAACACAGTTGCAGTCCTCAGAGACTTACAGCTTAACACTGCTTCAGTTTTGTTTGCCATAAATAGCCTTCTAGAGGAAAGCTAGTAATTTCAAAAATTACTTGGTACAGACTTCAAGCAAGTAAATTCTGGCCATGTTTTTTTGCCTTTAGAAAATTTTAGTCTATTAATTATTTTCACTAAGGGTTTTGAAATAGAAGAAAATTAAATTCCTATTTTTAATATTTTAGGGTAACATCTGCCTGGAGAATGGATCTTTCTTGCTGAACTTTACAGGCTGTGCAGTGTGCAGTAAGCGGGATTTTATGCTGATCACAAATAAATCTTTGAAAGAGGAAGATGGAGAAGAAATAGTTACCTACGATCGTAAGTAGACTTTATTTTCGTGCAAGTCTGGGAGCAGATACCAGCTTTTGAAAGCTAGTAGTTTGTACCTCCTGATATGTTGTGTTTTATAAGGCCTGTTTCAATATTGTATTGCAACAGAGTTGCTAGTTTGGTTTTTAAGAGGAAAATAAAGATGATGCTAGCGTCATCAGACTGCATAAGTGACTTTTGTAGATAACTGAAGCTAATGATTCAGGTAGCATTTTTTGTTTGTTTATTTTAAAAGTCTTTATGCCTTCTGAAACAAGAGAGACTTTTTTTTTTAACCTTTTAGGATCGTTCGTGTTAGTTTTCTTTTTTTACTATAGTCTAATACAGTGATGTTCTCCAACAGCTCCTGAAGTGTTTAGGGCTGTTTGCTGCCATACTAAATGACCCTGGGATGTTATGGTTTTTTTAATCTTGTTTCTGCTCTCATGACCTTTTTTGTCTCCTATCTCATCATCCGTCTGTTGTTTCTTTTGCTGTGCTACCTTCATTTGCTGCTCCTCATCCTCAATACTGGGGAACCAAATAAACTATGTATAATAAAAATGAATCAGCTCTGAGGTTGGCACTCTAAGAATTTCTGTGAGTAAATTAAGTATATGTACATTTTAGTCCCCAGGTGTGACAAGAAATTAAACTGTTCACATCCCCTTTTTGCCTGTCTCCTGGTTTGAGTATGTTGGTATGTTCTGAAATATGAGGAATAAATGTGCAAATAATGATATTTTTTAAAAGGAATATGAAAGATACTAAGCCTTTAGAATTGAGTCAGACTATTGAAAATGTTCTAACGTAGAATAATCCTTTTTCTTTATTTTAGGCATAACCCTTTAAACTCTATTTTAAAGAGGTAGTAGGACATAGCGGTTAAGAGCAAGAGCTCTGGAGCCAGAATGCATGGGTTTGAATTCTGTTTCCAACACTTCCTACCTCAGTAGTCTTGCTAATTACTTAAAGGTGTGTGGCTTTGTTTCTTCACCTTAAAAAGGTGGTAACAATAGTATCTACCTCTTTGGGTTTTGAGAATAAGTAAACAGACAAAAAGTATTTAAAAGCGTATCTGGCACACAGTAAGCACTCAATAAATCATAGTTATTATATGTTTTTACTATAGTCTTTTGTTACTATTAAATTCACTTTAATGTTTAGCATTGGCTTTTTATTTATAATTGTTTTTAGTAGCACAGTTTCTATAAGTCCTGAGAATGAGAATTAATATATGCCTGTTAAATCTCTGAGTTGAGGCCCTTCATTATGTAGCGTTGCTATGTGATAGATTTTGGATTTCTTATCAAGGTAGATATTATAATGGGTTTCCCGCTGCTGTGTTAAATATATCAGTTAAGATTCTTTTAAAGCAATACCATGCTGAAAATAGAAATTTTACTGTCTTAAGACACCTTCCAAGACTTAATAATTTAAGTCTCTCTGTGTTTCGGCAGATCTGTGTAAGAATTGTCATCACGTAATAGCCAGGCATGAGTACACATTCAGTATCATGGATGAATTTCAGGTAAATGTATAAATGTGGTATGTTATTGTGGGGGAGGGGGAATAATAAAAATACTTTCTCAAATCTTATTTAATTATTATTAAAATCTTAATTATTATTAAAACATATAGTTTTAATAAATGAAGTACTAGTAAATAATAAAGGAGACCATCCTTCTCTTCTACTTGTGTACGTTAAGAGAGACATTTTAGACGTGAGTATATCTGTTCAAACCTGTCTCCATAAGAGTCACAAGTCAAGATGCATACCTTACAAATGATATCTTAGGCCTGTCCTGTTTGTTTATGAAGAACAGCACATTGTGGGTTCTTATGAGGTTACAGTTGTGCCTGTTTTTTCCCTGTCCAGTTATGTAATTGCACAGTTGTTGGTTTTATAAGTGTTGACCTGCCCACTGCCCCCATACTTGCTGAGCATGGAAATTCTGATTAAGGAGGTTATCTTTGTCTTCCCCTGTAGACATGTAGACTCGAGCTACTCTGTAGTCTCAGTTGTGGTAAGACATTTTAATATAATTCATTAAGTAAAATGACAGGTTGGATGTATCAAGGTTGGAGGAAAGAAGCTGGACCACCATAAGGGTAGAGAGTAAGTATTATAAGGATGAGGCCTTGTACAATCGTGAGAGCACATGAAGAATTGTACAGAAGGCTACTGTATGCCTCAGTTGTTGAAGATTCACAGATCTGATGGTCGGGAAGAAAAGCTGGACAGTGGGGCAGAGCCAAGGGTAAACTGGAAACCATAAGGACACACTGGAACCTGTGTCTGTCCCTTACTGCCTCCATTTTCAAGCTTTCAGATTGAGTTACTTACTTAGAGTGAACTGTGTATTCATCTATAGGATATAAATATCATGTTAGAGCTTTTAACAGACAGGGGAATTTTTTTAAGTCCTTCAAATTTGGGTAGGATTTTAATGAGAAAAAAATAATAATCTTCCATAACAGGATCTTACAGTGTAACCACTCTCATTCATTCATATTTTAGTGTAGAAGAAAGCACTTATTCACCTGTCAGAATCTGGTCTGATATGTTGTGGTTAATCTGTACAACATACAAAATTATGCCTCGAAAAATGTTTATATGTTATGTGTAACTTAGGGCAAAAATCAAGATCTCAGTGAATGAGTAGTGGCCAAATAGGGGAAGGAGCATATCATGGACTTAAAGGAGCAGCTCTGTCCTTCCATGAGAGGAAAGGGAGGCTTAGAGCCATTTTGCAGAAGCTCCTGAAGCCGCCATGAGTTTTTCAGAGCCCTAAATGGGTACTAAGGTTGCTGTAATGAAGCCATTGTCTCTTACTGCTGGGTGAGCCAAGTCTAGCTGGTTTTCCTTTATGACTGAACACAGCCATTTTCACAGCTGCCCCAGAAATGACTCTGGGGTAGGAAGAAGATGATAAAGGAAGATGGCTTGTATTCACGATGCCTAGTCAGTGAAATTCTCTTGGGAAAAAACCCAACTCTTAAACCGGGCTCTACACTTCATCTTCTCTCTCAACATCTGCTTCCCTCCACCTGTATTCTATATCCCTCCATCAGATTCATTTCCTGAAAGCGATGCTTTAGACCACTGCTTTGGCCTTTCCATAGCTCATTTTAGCTACAGTGTAATATCTGACCTGCTCATTGCGGGGTTATCATGGGGCTGGCCACCTTCCCTTTCTCTTCTTTCCCACTAGTCTCTTTGGCTCACCACACATAGCATTGTCCAACCTCAGACTCTTCTCTCCATCCCGGTAGAGAGGAAGATTTTTGTTCCTTCCTCTCTAAGGCTACCCTTTCTGTATTTCCTCACCAATCTCCTCTCTACCCAGCATCTTCTTTGTCTCCCTGGGATTTAAAATATTTCTTACAGTAAATATACTCGAGTCTTCTTTTGTTAAAAAATAAGTTAAAAATCCTTTCATTTCACTCAGTTACCTCTGTGATTCATCTTCTAATCATCTCTGTCCTTCTTTTGCTTCTTTACTTGAATAGGTCTTTACCCTGTTCTCCTCATTTCCCTGTGCTGCTCTTAACCACCTGCAAACTGCTTTTCATTTTCACTTTACTAAAACTATTCTCTCAGAGGTCTCCTATAATGTAACTGAATGCTATGACCTTGCCTCAGTTCTTAGCTCTTTTAACATCTCTCCTGGGTCTGGTTGTGTCAACCATTGTGGTTTTTGAAGGATTTCTTCCCTTGAGGTCCATAGTGCCAGCCTTTTTTCTTTCTTTTTAAGTCATTTTGAGTCCTCTTTTGCCTTCTCCCTGGTTTCCTTTACTATTGTTCCCTAACTGATTTTCCCCTGAGCTTTGGTCTCTGGTCTGGAGCCTTCTCTTTACTTTCTCAAATAGTGAGCACACACACACTCAGGCTCACTTGAAACCTATCAGCTGTCTCCCAGGTGTATTTCTTTAACACTAACAGTCTGCCTGCCCTCCTTTCTTCCTTTGTTTCTCTTGCCTTTTTTGGCCTTGCTGCCACACCTCATGGCAAGGACCATACCCACTCAAACCTGAATTACTGCAGCAGCCCCCAAACTCTAGTTCTACTCACTGCTGTCAAATTAATCTTGCTCAAATATATCATACTGCACTCTCGCTACTCCCTATAGGATATGCTTGCTCTTTCCCTATCCCTGTCCTTATTCGTGCTTTTTCCCTGACTTGACTAGTTCCTTTCTCTACCTTCAAGTCAACTAAATCTTACCTCTTTGAAGCAGAACTTAAATTCTATCTCCTCCTTGCCCCCCCCCTTTTTTAAGATTTTATTTATTTGACAAAGAGACAGCTAGAGAGGGAACACAAGCAGGGGGCGTGGGAGAGGGAGAAGCAGGCTTCCTGCGGAGCAGGGAGCCCGATGTGGGGCTTGATCCCAGGACCCTGGGATCATGACCTGAGCCGAAGGCAGATGCTTAACGACTGAGCCACCCAGGCACCCCTCCTCCTTGCTCTTGATAGTCCAGCCCATTCTTGTACCTACAGTGGCCTCTGACTCATGTGAATAGCCGCTTGGGAACTTCCTTCTCAACTTGAGGGACACAAGAACTCTTTGTTCTCAGCTTGGACAGCCTACTTCCTCGTCCCCACCCTACCCCAGCACCTTTTTCACTTTAGCAGTAGTTCAGGTTCAAGGTGGGATTCCCCACATTGCTAATGTTTTGTTTTAAATGTCTTATGGGCAAAAGTAGGCAGAACAGTGTTTTAACCTCCACCACCCAGCTTCAGTTTGCTTTATTTTGTATCTCACTATTCCCACATCTCCCTACAGGATTGTTTTGAGTCAAATCCCAAATATATCACTCACTACTTCTGTAAATATTTCAGTACACATCTCTAAAAGATAAGAATTCTGTTTTAAAAATAACCACAATATCGGGGCACCTGGGTGGCTCAGTCGTTAAGCGTCTGCCTTCGGCTCAGGTCATGATCCCAGGGTCCTGGGATCGAGCCTCGCATCGGGCTCCCTGCTCCGCGGGAAGCCTGCTTCTCCCTCTCCCGCTCCCCCTGCTTGTGTTCCCTCTCTCGCTGTGTCTCTCTCTGTCAAATAAATAAAATCTTTAAAAAAATAAAAAAAAATAACCACAATATCATTGTTAAAGTGAGATTTTCTGATGGCACAAGTGGGGGGGGGGGAGATAGAAGTACAGAGTTTAAACAGAAAATACATTATAAATGATTATAGATATCCTTTATTTTTTATATCACCCCAAAAGCCACTGAAAGGACTATGTGTTTGCCTCAGGAAACCAAAGGGGAACTGTGAGACTGCCTTCTGTTCCTCTGTGGACTAGGGAAGGAGAGGACTTGGGGTCAGAATTAATAGGTAGTAATAGAAGAAAAGGGCCGTGGGCCCCTCAGAATAAAGCAGAGGATCTGGTCTTCCCAAAGGTGATCCCACACACTCCACCTTTCCTTCCAAATCTCTATCCCTGTGCTTTGCCCAGGTGGAGCCTTTGAGGTTTTCCATGAATGATGGCGGGGGGGAGGGGAATTCTTTTTTTTTAATTTATTTTATTTATTTATTTATTTGACAGAGAGAGACACAGTGAGAGAGGGAACACAAGCAGGGGGAGTGGGAGAGGGAGAAGCAGGCTTCCCGCGGAGCAGGGAGCCCGATGCGGGGCTTGATCCCAGGACCCTGGGATCATGACCTGAGCCGAAGGCAGACACTTAATGACTGAGCTACCCAGGCGCCCTGGGGGGGAATTCTTACTGTCCCAACTTGGCCAGTTTTGATAAAAGGTGTCCTGATCCTGGCAGCACAGGGGGATGTGTTCCTGACCTTCCAAGTTAGAATTCTAGACTTGTTTTCCCACAGAAACACTATGATTTATGGTTAGATTCTATAGTACTTATACAGTATGAGTTTAAAAGACTCCCTGGAATTTCCTGGGGAAAGCCTAACTGCTGTGTACAGCATTGTTTCTATGGGAGACTGCTTTTGAATTACAAATAATTGACCTACAGTGAAGTTTGGATTCCAGACCAACTATAAATTAAAGATTTCAAGTGTAATCAGTCTTACTTATTTAAAAACCTTTCCAGATTATACCACGTGTTAGGTTTTTTCTTACTCTCAAGTTAGACTGTAAATTTTGCAAGGTCAGAACTTGTCCTTGCCTTCTCTCATGTCTGCCAGTGCCCCTGGCACATTGCAGAGCATTTAGGCACTTAATAAAAACTTGTCGATGGATAGATTGGGTGAAAACTCAGAAGTTTGTCTAGCTTCACACATTTTCCTGTTTTGACTTTATTATTGTTCTTCATTTCCAGTGAGAGGTTCACATCCTACTAGTAATGTCTGGCAGGTGAAAGCAGAAGTATTTGAGAGCAGTAAAAGACCTTGTACAGGTCTTTTAGAGGGTGGATTTTTATTTCATTGTTTTAGAAAGATTTCTTTATTTTGGGGGGGTGGGGCAGAGGGAGAGAATCTTCAAGCAGATTCCCTGCTGAGTGCAGACCCTGTCATGGGGCTCGATCTCATGACCCTGAGACCATGACCTGAGCCGAAACCACGAGTTGGACACTCAACTGATTGAGTCACCCAGGCGCCCCTATTTCATTTTTTAATTTATGAGACCTGTGTTTGTCCTCTGAGCTTTAGCCCCTATTTATCTCTATTGTGTGTGTGGAGTAGACCTTGAAATTAAGTGTGGTCTTTAAGAAACAATCTTTCTCTTGCCACAACTAAGCTCCCCTGCTGAACTCACTCTAGGAAACAGAAGTGCACTTGTCTGGGTTCTGAGTCTCTGAACCGTAGTCATTGTTTATCTCTGTGACCATTTGTCTAGTGACTATCCAGACTCATGAAACACAAACTGCCTTGACTGACCAATTCCCAGACAGCTAACAATCTCAGTTTAAAGTGTGGAAGTACTAACAGATTTAGCATTAAGTTTGTTTTCTTAAAGAAGATAAAGTTTTTAAGCAAAAGCTTGAAAGGAAATATGTGTGTATAGTTTATGACCCATATTAAATATTCTAGAAGGGGATAACTGTAAAAACAGGACTTTGCCATAGGAGTTTTCCCTAAAACAAAATCTCTTCCATCACCAGCCTGGACATTTTTAAAAATTTTAATTCCAGTATCATTAACATGCAGTGTTATAGTAGTTTCAGGTGTACAAGATAGTGACTCAACCCTTCCATACAACACCCGGTGCTCATCAGAACAAGTGCACTCATTAATCCCCTATCCCTATTTTCCCCATCCCCCTTTCCCCCACCCACCTCCCCTCTGGTAGCCATCAGTTTCTTCTCTGTAGTTAAGAGTCTGTTTCTTGGTTTGTGTCTCTCTTTTCCTTTGCTCATTTGTTTTGTTTCTTAAATTCCACATATGAGTGAAATCGTATGGTATTTGTCTTTCTTTGACTGACTTCACTTAGCATGATATTCTCTAGGTCCATCCATGTCATTGCAGATGACAAGATTTCTTTCTTTTTTTTTTTTTTTTTATCAGCCTGGACATTTGTTAAGCCCAAGAAGCATAAACTCCTGAAATAGATCAAATCCAGACAGCTAGCTATCTAAATATGAGGCATGACATACAAGTAGATTTAACTTAATTGTTTATTTTCCTGGAGTAGATAAAAATAGTTGTTTTAGTTTGGGATCTTTCTTTCATTTTAAAAAATCATTTCTGTTGCTTAGTAGTCTTAAATAATCTAGAAAGGAGCAACTCTAGAATAGGAATTTGTCCTTAGGGACCCACACTCAAATTGCTTCACTACTTTATTTTATTTTTTTAAAAAAACTATTTATTTGACAGAGAGAGTGCATAAGCAGGGAGAGAGGCAGAGGGAGAGGGAGAAGCAGACTCCCCACTGACCAAGAAGCCCGACACGGGGCTCAACCCCAGGACCCTGGGATCATGACCTGAGCCGAAAGCAGACACTTAACCAACTGAGCCACCCAGGTGCCCCATATTTTATTAAGATTTTATTTATTTGTGTGAGACAGAGAGCTAGCACAAGCAGGGGGAGTGGGAGAGGGAGAAGCAGGCTCCCTATTGAGCAGGGAGCCCGGTGCGGGGCTCGATCCCAGGACCCTGGGATCATGACCTGAGCCAAAGGCAGATGCTTAATTGACTGAGCCACCCAGGTGCCCCACTTCACTACTTTAAATAGCAGCACTAGGGGCACCTGGGCGGCTGTCAGTTGAGCATCTGGCTCTTGGTTTTGGCTCAGATCATGATCTCAGGGTGGTGAGATCGAGCACACCCCACCCCACCCCAACCCATGGGGCTCCATGCTGAGTGTGGAGCCTGCTTAAGATTTTCCCTCTCTCTATATATAATGGACTATTATGCAGCCATCAAAAGGAATGAGAGAGATCTTGCCATTTGCAATGACGTGGATGGAACTGGAGGGTGTTATGCTGAGCGAAATAAGTCAATCAGAGAAAGAGATGTATCATATGACCTCACTGATATGAGGAATTCTTAATCTCAGGAAACAAACAGGGTTGCTGGAGTGGTGGGGGATGGGAGGGATGGGATGGCTGGGTGATAGACATAGGGGAAGGTATATGCTATGGTGAGCACTGTGAATTGTGCAAGACTGTTGAATCACAGATCTATACCTCTGAAACAAATAATACAATATATGTTAAAAAAAAAGAAGAAGAAGAAGATAGCAGGAGGGGAAGAATGAAGGGGGGACTAATCGGAGGGGGAGATGAACCATGAGAGACGATGGACTCTGAAAAATAAACTGAGGGTTCTAGAGGGGAGGGGGGTGGGAGGATGGGTTAGCCTGGTGGTGGGTATTAAAGAGGGCACGTTCTGCATGGAGCACTGGGTGTTATACACAAACAATGAATCATGGACTACTACATCAAAAACTAATGATGTAATGTATGGTGATTAACATAACAATAAAAAAATTTTCCTCTCCCAGCGCGCCTGGGTGGCTCAGTTGGTTAAGCAACTGCCTTTGGCTCAGATCATGATCCCGGAGTCCCAGGTGGAGTCCTGCATTGGGCTTCCTGCTCAGCAGGGAGTCTGCTTTTCCCTCTAACCCTACCCCCTCTTGTGCTCTCGCTCTCTCAAATAAATAAAATAGAATCTTAAAAAAAAAAAAGATTTTTCCTCTCCCTCTGCCCCCCCACCCCCCCATTAATGTGCACATGCACACCCTCTCTCAAATAATTAATAGCAGCACTAATCAAGCCCAGTATGTGTTTGGATTTTTTTTTTTTTTTTAAGAGAAGGAAGGTGGGAAGGGGCAGAGGGAGAGAGAGAATCCTAAGCAGGCTCCACGCCAAGCATTGTACCTGATGTGGGGCTCCATCTCACGACCCCAAGGTCATGACCTGAGCCGAAATCAAGAGTTGGACCCTTAACTGACCGAGCCACCCAGGTTCCCCTAGCCCAATATGTGTTTTAAGTCCATGTTATAACATTTATATGTATATAACATTTAAGTCCAACATGCATTTCCAAGATGACATTCTTGTGTACATAGTAAATAGAACATCAGCATGTATTCAGTTTACATGAACAAAAGACTCCAGGATACACAGAATAAACCTAAGACATCCCTGATAGGTGTTGAAGAAATGGATCTAATGTGCAGAAGGAATGTCCGTTCCAATTTGTAGAGAATAGCTTTACCAGAGTAAGTTATGAAGTGTCTTTCTCCCTATTCCTCAATGTAATTATTCACTTTATCTTATTCTAGGAGTACACCATGCTGTGTCTGTTATGTGGCAAAGCTGAAGACTCTATCAGTATTCTCCCTGATGACCCTCGACAAATGACTCTGTTGTTCTAGGATCCTTCTGCAGTTCTGTAGTAACTATGTTGTATTGGTTCACAATACAGCATGCCTCATGGCTTGTCTTACTTTGTTTATAATGGAAATTATTTTGCGTATTTTTTTCTGCTTAGACTTAACTATCCTTTGAAAGAAAACGTAATTAGGGGATTGTATTCTTCTGCTGAGCTCTTCTGCTAAAGTTCCCAGTTCACATCAGAATGAAGAATCTCTATTAGAAGTTACGTGGCTAGAAAATAAAACTAGAATGGGAGCATACCTAATGCCCAGGTCTTAGTTCCAATAAAAGGAACCAGGGCTCCTTGGAGAAATGATTGATTCTAGGACTGGGGCAGTAAATACACAAGATGAGCTTGGAGCATTTTGTGCCACAAGGAAAGTGCCAAAAAAAAAAAAAAACCCCCAAAAACCAAACCAAACCAAAACAAAAAACAAACCCATAAAACACAATGATTGGGAGTATGTCAAAGGGACAAAAGAGCCGACTGAAGGAGCTCCCAGTGACTGAAGCTGGAATGGTTTCAGCAACAAAATAAAGTAGTATTGAATTATAACCCAAACAGTAAATATTCATGCGTCATTACTGATATAAATAAATGATTGAAAAAATAAATACAAAGATTGGAAGAATAGACATGCTGAAGAATTTCAAATAATATATGTAGATACTTCCCACTCCTTAAGGGTGGTTTATGCATAGCAGCTTCCTTCCAAAGAGTAGAGTGTGCCAAGGGAGAAAAGGGCCTTTACAGTGGAAAAACCTGACAAACACTAGCTCAACCAGATGACCAAGATTAACATCCTCAATGATAACCCTATCGATAATAGCATGTACCCTTGATATGATGTGATGAAAGGGTACTTTACCTTTGTGGTCTTCCTCCCCCAAACCCATAACCCCAGTCTAATCATGAGAAAAACATCAGAGAAATCCCATTTGAGGTCCAGCTTACAAAATAACTGACAAGTACTCCTCAAAATTGTCAAGGCCATAAATACAAGTCTGGGACACTCACACAGCCAAAAAGAGTGTAAAGAGACGTGACAACTAAATGTAACGAAGTGTCCTAGGACAGAAAAAGGACATTGGGTTAAAACTAGCAAAATCTGAGTAAAGTGTGGGCTTTAATCAATATATGTAAATAGGATGATTTCAACTGCTCCAAAGAAATCTTAGACTATCTCACCTTGTATAGTTGAAAGAACACTGGCTTGGGTATCGGAAACCCTGGCATTTAGTTCTCTCTGCCACTTGGTAGCAGTATAACCATCAAGCAAAGCATAACTCTCGTCTTTATTGTCCCATTTCTTTTAGATTGGGCTAATAAAAATTTACTGTATTGTTAGAAGATCCAAATGAATAATGAATGTAAAATGCTTTAGAAAGCATATAAAGTACTGTATGCAATGAGATGGCTTTGGTTAGTTCTTCTAAGACCAAAACTTAAAGGGTCAGACATTAGATACAAAATTGTTTCCTCTTCATATCTAAGAAATTTGGAAATTCTAAACTAAAGCTTTGCTTGTAAGGGAAAAAAGTGAGTAAAATGTCCATCGTTGATACAGGGAAATTTTGTTATATAACAGGAATAATAATAATGCTGAGGTTTGGGGCGCCTGGGTGGCTCAGTCGTTAAGCGTCTGCCTTCCACACGGGTCATGATCCCAGGGTCCTGGGATCGAGCCCCGCATCGGGCTCCCTGCTCAGCGGGAAGCCTGCTTCTCCCTCTCCCTCTCCCCCTGCTTGTGTTCCCTCTTTGCTGTCTCTCTCTCTGTCAAATAAATAAATTAAAAAAAAAATAATGCTGAGGTTTATTGAGTACTTACTATGTGCCCAGGCCTTTTTAAACGCTTACTTTATCCTCATTAACAACTCCAGGAAGTAGGTACTATTGTTATCCCAATTTTGGAGCCAAAGAAACTAAAGCACAAAGAAGTTAAGGAACTTAAGGTCACACAACTAGTACGGTGACTTCATCTCAACACTGTTGTTCACGACATACGAAGTATAAGGGTCTGGCAAGGTGAGGAGGAAGTTGAGAATATCAGCGACAACACTCTGAGGAATCTAGGCATGTCAGACCAAGATTTGTTATTCAGAAAAGTTAAGTCATCTGCTCCTTAGGGATCAGTTGTGTTATTCCTGGAAAATGTTTTCCACTTTTCTGCAAATCTATATCTGACCTGCTGAGGAAATCGTTTGGTGAAATGGATCCAGAAAGCAGAGAAAATGCTTCATTACTTTAAATAGCAGCACTAAGCCCATTATAGCCTCTGAATGGTCCCTTCTTGGAGTTTGCTAATGCTTCCAACTTAGTCATTTGGAGCTCAAGAGTATGATTTATAAGCCCCAACAGATATCTTCGTCTATTATAGACTGTATAATTATCTGTCTGTTTTGGACTATATATTACAAAACTTGAAACCTAAGATCCTATCCACATTTGTCATTATTAAACCAACTTTATGCTGTGTTTTGTGACACTTTATTTTCTAGAATTCTTCTATGGATCTAATCAAATAAAGACCTCTTGAACCCAGTTCTACTGAAACCAAATTTTTCTGTTCAAATAAAGGGGAGCCAGGCAAAAATATCAGTTTACTTTCCTTCCTGAGATACAAAAAAGAAAAGGAATCATCTATAGATGTAATTGGGAAAGTGGGCTTGTCCTGGCACCTCGTTCTTTGTCTACTTGCTCCATGATGTATAGATCCGGAGTCTGCATACTTAGGCTTTTGGAGTTAAAGCTCAGCATGTTTGTTTTGTTGTTTTAGCTGGCCCAGTCTTTCTCAAATGGTCTTGGCTTCTCCCAGTACTAATTAATTGATATATGATATATTGTGGGCACAACCAGATATGGTTCGTTACTTACAAGGAATTACTAAGAAGTGTATGTTCGCTGCTCTTTATCAAGAATTCTTTGATTCTTTTTTTTTGTGTGAGCAAGGTTAAGTTACTTCACTGAATTTGAGGCTCTCCATTTTAGGTTGTGTGTTTCTTGACTGTAGTACAGTCTATTTTGAGGTACAGTATGGTTTGGATAGAAGGGAAACCAAGAGACCTAGGTCTGAAATGAGCTTTGCCACCTGCTCGTGTTGGGACATTGAGCAGGTAACTTATATGCACCTCGGCTCTTCAGTGGAAAAATAGAAATAATCATGCTTCCCGCACAGAGTTTTTAAATCAAATGATGTAACGTAAGTGAAAATGTTTTTAAGTTGTGCAGTGCTGTGTACAGGCAGCTATCGGTGGTCTTTCTGAAGGAACTCGGAGGTAGAGGGAAATCCTGTTGTGTTGTACTTAAAGAGTTCAGGCTTCGGGGCGCCTGGCTGGCTCAGTCGGTTAAGCGTCTGACTCTTGATTGCAGCTCGCATCGTGATCTCAGGGTTGTGGGATCGAGCCCCATGTTGGGCTCTGTGCTTAGTGGGGCATCTGCTGGAGATTCTCTCCCTCTCCCTCTGCCTTACCCCCCCCCCCAAATAAATAAATAAGTCTTAAAAAAAAAAAAGAGTACAGGCTTTATAGTCGACTGACCTGGGTTTAACTTTCAACTCTGCTACTTGGAGCCCTTTGTCCTTGGCACATGTCTTGTTCACTTACCTTTAAACAGAGGGAAAAATTCTTCATAGGGTCAGTATGAGAATTAAGTAACCTAATATATATAAAGTACTTATGCAGTGGGTGAGTGTAGTAAATAATAAATGATAGTTTGGATGACAGTTGTGATGGTGATTATAAGAAATCAGATTTGAAATCAATTAGATTTTGGCTCAGTGCTTCTGAAACTAAGGAGGTATAGCATGGGAACATAGTCATAGAAATAATAAATTTCAGTCTGTGTACCTTGGTTCCCTAAAATCATTTACCTCAAGCTTTATTATTTTTTTTTAAAGATTTTATTTATCTGATAGAGACAGTTTTTTTTTTTTTAAGATTTTATTTATTTGACAGAGGGAGACACAGCGAGAGAGGGAACACAAGCGGGGGGAGTGGGAGAGGGAGAAGCAGGCTTTCCGCCAAGCAGAGAGCCCGATGTGGGGCTCGATCCCAGGACCCTGGGACCATGACCTGAGCCGAAGGCAGACGCTTAACCACTGAGCCACCCAGGCGCCCCTATCTGATAGAGACAGTGAGAGAGGGAACACAAGCAGGGGGAGTGGGAGAGGGAGAAGCAGGCTCCCCGCCGAGCAGGGAGCCCAATGTGGGGCTCAGTGCGGGGCTCGATCCCAGGACCCTGGGACCATGACCTGAGCTGAAGGCAGATGCTTGACGACTGAGCCACTCAGGCGCCCCAACCCCAAGCTTTATTTTTTGTTAGAGCCCTCAGAGAAGTGATTGTCTCTGTCCCTCCTCTAAATCGAGTGGCATTATCTCAGCTCTCTGGAAAAGCTTGTTGATGAGACACCTTCCTACTTCCTGAGTGCCCCTAGGGAAGTTTGATTAAAAGATTGAAAGTGGGTGATTATATTAAGCTTTGCCAAGTCTGTTTATGACCATAAGCTGATACTTCTGAGGATGTAAAGGGAGACAAATGAGATGAAGAATAAAGGAAACACTTCTCACTTCTCTTCATTTTAACAACAGCACAACCAAAGATTTAGTAAAAACGAATGTCCTCGTAAAAGAAGTTCCTCCAGTCCTGCCTTCCCTGTTCCCTCCTGAGCCAGACTGGTCAGGTCCCTTCTGAAGCATGTAGCGTTTTCCCTGCCCAAGTGAGGAGCCCTTTTCCTAGCATTATGGCCCTTGTTGACTCTCTGCAAAATCACTTAGACTGTTAATTCCCGATCCTTTGGGAATCTTTAAATAATTCCTTCAACTTGAGCCTCATGGGAAAGACCCAACACATCTACTGGCATATCAGCTCTCAATTGCCTGTGGCATAATGCCAACATCCAGGACAGCTGCTCTCTTACTAGACAAAGCAACAGCCTTTAGCACTATGGAGATGGTGAACAAATCATGCTAGCATCCAGTATGAATTCTGTATTTCATTTCTTCAGAGAAGTGATTTGTCTCTGCAGTTACTGCTCTAACATCAGTGCTTGGTCCTGCCCTCCAAAAACCATACCCCAGCTGTTGGCTTTAAGAGCAGGAATCTTGAAAGGCTTGAGTTTTCAAGAGTCAAGTTAAGGGTAGCCTTAATTTAGCAGAAGGCCCTGCAAAAGGGTGCCAGGGGATTCCCACTGTAATGCTCAGGTTACCCCTTTTGAAATAAAGCACCATGGAAGGCATGGCTTTAGTTGAAGGTCAGACAGTCTATTCCACATTGACTTCTCAGATGATGCAGGTGCTTGGAAAATAGTTATGGGAACACCACAGGAAAGGGATCTCCCCCTCAGCATTGGGGTTCGTAAGCAGTGTGTCCAGTTTGGAGAACTGTCCCTTCAGGGCTTCAGTGAGGAAAGTTAAAATGTTCCAACTAATGGTCAAAAAAGGAAAGGTGAAGTGGGCAGTTTCCAGGAAGAGGTTTGTGAGGCAAAGTGACAGGGCAGTGGCTTCTCAGCAGGTGTCTTTTCCAGAACATGATAGGACCTGGCCTTCGTGGTGTTGGTGCCTTTGGAGTCTGCCTGTACTTGCTGAGGAATCTGGGTCACCGTCCTTACAAAGCCAATTGGCAGAAACCTGTTCTCACAGAAAAGGGCTGTCCTGTTGGCAGGTTATGAATAGTCAGACTGTCTAAAGGGAGGCCCTTTTCCATTCCCACCCTCATGGAAGAAAAAATGAAATCAATCATTCATGCCTACACTGATTTGTCTTGTGCCTGGATCCGTGAATATGTGAGTTTGAGAAAGACAAGGGTAGCATGTGAACTGTGAAAAGGAGGGAGTCGGTCTAGCAAAGGATCAAAAACAAATGTGACTCAGCAAGGTGACCAGGAAAATAAGTACTCTTTGTGTTCCCGGGAACTGCACCCTCCATACCCTTGCTGTCAGTTAAAGTTGACCAAATTTATGTCCCAGCAATAACTCAACGTGCAGCTAGTGCTTGGCTGGCCCAGTACCTGCGGTGATAGTGACATCTTCCTGGTTGGAGTCCTCTAACGAACCTCCCAGGACTCTCCGCTGAAAGGCCCACTGTCTAGTCCTCTCCTTTACCTCACATTACCACCTCTGAGCACCCCCCCCCCCATCCTCCATTCTGGAGGAGCCATCAAGTAATAATACAATTCACACTTCCCGCACCCACAGACCCTAGCCAGAGCCTGCTCTCAACAGTCATTGGGGCGTCCCCCGATCAGAGCCTCCCTCTATCAAGCCTTTGTGTGCTGCCAGCTCTCTGTCCCACCTGTGACTTTGTACCATCCCTCTACCCTCCATCAAGGAAGAAGACACAGAGCTTGGCCGTTTGCCCACCTGCCCTTTATTGGACCCATCTAGCAGGCTGGCTCTAAGCCCTTCACACTTCTCAGACACCGCCCGTACGGTTTAGGAAGGTGCCATCATTCTGTGAAGGCCCAGAGCCACCCAAGTCTTGGAGCTCCAAGTAGAATCACCAACCAGAAGGCTGGGGGAAGGAAGGGAGACAGGGGGACTGGAAGGGCAAGGCTCTTCAGGGGGAAGCTTTGGTCCAGCAGTGTCTCCTGCAGGAGACCCTGACCCTAAGGAAAGATACCAGGGGCGGGATGGAGTAGATCCGCGTGCCGAGCAGCTCGTGTCTATATGGCAACTTTGAGGAGGCGTTTGATGTCAGGCTCAATGTTGATGGTCTGGAAGGTGCGGCTGTAGCGGCGGAAGGGCTCCCCCTCCGGCCCAATAAGGAACTTCTCAAAGTTCCAGGCCACATCCGAGCGGCGCACGGGGCTCCAGATGATGAACTTGGGATCGGTCATGAGGGAAAATGGGTCATCGTAAGGGTAGGGGAGCTTGTCCTTCAGGTAGGCGAAGACAGGATGCTCGTTCTGACCATTCACCTCACACTTTTGGACAAGGGTAAAGGTGGGCTGGAATCCACCCCCAGGGCGGACATACTTGAGACTGTTCAGGATCTCCTCATTCTGACAGTTCTCCTGGGGGAGGAAAAAGACAAAGAGCATGGAAGAGGGAAGGGGGAAATGAAGGATCCACAAAAATCTTTCACCCTCCCTTCCCAGGATCATTCTTTTCTGTGTAGCCTCCACCCTCCCCTGACTCTGTTCTTTCTTTTTCCTTCTTCACCACCTTTGCCTTACTCTTGACTTGGAGATTCCCCACTCACAGTTATTGTTTCATGGTTTGCTAGGCCATTCCTGAAAATTGTTGCAGTTCCTAGCGTGGCTGTTCTTACAGTGAATGATTTAGCACTTTCAACCTGCTGCTTCTCTCTCTAAACTGCCCTGAACAGTTCTTAGGGTATCTGTCTGAAACTTCAAGGAACCTTGAGTTCAGGGCAGTAGAAAGAAAGGAAAAGGCAGCTCAGGTGATGCCACCTAGAACTCTCCCTTCCATTGCCCACACGCACACTCACACATGTCTAGCCACAACCTTCTTTTCCCTCTGCCCTGATTTTGCCTCCGTTGCTTCTAATTACACGGGAGTGTTGAGTATAGCCTCTGTCTCAATTCTGCTCATTTCCTCAAGCTAAGGGTGAAATCGGGGACTAGAGGGATAGGATTTATAGCTTCTTGCTTTCATCTTGCCTTGTCCTAGATCTGAAGTGTAAGTAGGAGGAAACTTTGATGAAGGAAGACCCCATCCAAGGAAGTCTGGCTTTCAGGTGCCACAAAGGCGAAGTAAGTTAGAGACGACAGTCGATGTACTCTAAATGGAATTGCTCAGTGACCAACAGGGATGAATTAAACAGGATAGTGTTTAGGGTTCTGGAACAGGCCAGGGGAAGGAAAGTTAAGTGTGTGATAAAGGTTGTAAATGTGTAGTTATCATTCCTTTTACTTCCAGACTGCTCTCCCAAGACTCCTCACACTCACTCACTGGACTCAGCTGTGAAAGCTTTAGCTCTGAGCCTGTTACCGGTCTTTCCCTGCCCCCTGCCATCCCTGTCCTATCCCCACTTGGCATTCTCCACCCCTGACAACCCCCAAAGGCCCATGGAAACCCTTATTTTCCACCCCTCCCCCTGGGTCTAAGAGTCAGATATCTCCCTGTGGGAGAAAGTTCTTGCCTCTGACCTACTAGAACCAATCAGTACAGTCAGTTCCAGGCCATCATGACATCTTGAGCCCAAAGGTGATCTCTATTAGACTCCTTATCTCTCAATGCAAATGACCGGCTGGCTACCGGTAATGGATTCCCTCCAGCCACTAGCTGGCCTGATGGTGTAAGGGTGGAGGTGCCTCTGGGGTTTCGCCGGTTCTCTCGCCCTCCCTGGCCAAGCCTAGAGACAGACTGACGGTGACAGCAGGGATGGTCTGGGCTTACGTTTGTCACAGCCAATGACACTTCGGCCTTCCTGCTGTCTCTCTGCTAACCAATTCCTTGCCTTCATGCCACTGTGAATTGAACTGAGGGGGTTATAATTAGAGGGTTCACTTGAGGACATTCTGTCTGCTGGTGCTGTTAAAATAATAAGTGAAAATAGAAGAATCCCTAAAAGAACTTGAGGTGTGTGGGCTGAAGATCTAGAACTTGACCCAGTAATCAGAGACAGAGATTTGATCCCCGTATGGGCCACACACACACACACACATACACACACACACCCCAAAAAAGGAAAAAATCAGAGATAGAGGGGTGCATGTGAGGCCCGGAGGAGATCTGAGCATGTTGCAAACCCTGAGCCTTCCACCAAAATCACTCTCCCCTCGGCTGATTTAAAACAAAGTCCTTCAACCTAAATAATACAGTTGCTTTTGCTTTTACTTGCATATTACTTTATATTTTTCAAGTTATTTTTGTGTATCTTACCCTCTGAACCTCACAATTATCCCATGAGATAAGTGGCATTGTCCCCCCATTTACAGATAAGGAAACTAAAACAGAGAAATCAAGGGACTCTTCTGAGGGCACAGAGCCACGGAATAGCAGAACCACGTCTAGCTGGAACTAAGGTCTCCCGGGTCAGTTCCATCCTAGTTTGATTGGTGATCTTCTATTTCCTCCACTCATCCACTCAGCGGTTATTTAACGAGCACTTTCTCCACAGTGGAGAGAAAAGCAGACCCGGTACCAGCCCTCATGGAGCATAATGGGAAGACGGTAGACAACAAAACCCCACCCTTGGTGCTGAAGCCCAGACAGAACCGTACGTCCTTCCTCTTGGTATTCACGTGTACCCAAGACCTAGATTAACAAAACATACCTACAATTCCAGACGCTCTGACACACACAGTCCCTCTCCCCCTCCCCTTAGCCGACCAAAGCTTCGGCAGCCCACCTCCTTGGGTACACTACAAGGCACCCCTCACCTGATGTCCAAATTGGTTGCAAGGGAAGCCGAGAACCACCAGGCGCCTGGGAAAGCGGCATTGCAGCTCGTTGAGCTGGGTGAAGTCCCGGCTGGTCGTGCCTCAGAGCGAGGCCACGTTCTCAATCAGCACGGCCCTGCCTCGGAATGTGTTGAAATCTACCTTCTCCCCGTCCAGGCTGGTGGCACTGAGGTCGTAGAAGGACTTGGCTATGTAAGCCATGGTGAAGGGACACAGCGAGGCCTGCAGAGTGGCAGGAACCCACGTCAGGGTCTGTTATAGGGGTGGGGAGGAAGGAGGAGCCTGGAAGGACAGGAAGGATTTCACAATGGGGCTTTGAGCATCCCCAGGATGACTTAGCAAAAAATGGTCACCCACCTGTAGGTGCTATTTCAACAGGGAGGTGGCTCCTCCTATTTACAGACGCTGAACAAAGCCACCTACCTGCCCCACCCTGCTGGCAACCTGGGAAGGGCCAATTTGATATCTATGTACAAACATGAATAATTCACTACTTTCAGGAAACTAGAGCCCCAAAGGTCAAATGGGGAGGAAAAAAGGGAGGGAGGGATGCAGGATTGACTCGGACCAGCCCCAGCAAGTCGTTCTCACTTGGCACAGACGTGTATTGTCGGCTGAAGGCCAACCTCTGATCTGCGCCACTGAGAGGTCAGGGTCTGCCAAGATCGGAAAGATGAGGAAGAGAATTGGGGGGCATGTCCCCTTAACTAGACCATAACCGAAATATACATATGACTGTGCACATAGTTTTCTTTGGCTGTTGTTTTCCACAAGCACACAATCAAAGGGATCCTTAGGAGGACAGTGTGATTTTTCTAGAAATAATGGCTTTCAGTGGCTCAGCGCGCCCCAGGCTGCAGAGATGAAGTTTGTCGTGATCAGTCTTTCGGTGAGTGATGTTACTTCCGCTGGAGAGGACCTTTGCTCTTGCCCCCAAGGTGCCCTTGCATGGCACCGACTCCAGTACTATGGGTCCTCCACTCTGCCTCCACAGGCTCAGGAGGCTGCCGTCAGTCGGGGCCGGGGTGATGGTGAGGAGTCAGAGCAGGGGAGTAACTCCCAGGGCATGTGCTGCACCTGCCTCCTCTCAGACAAAGGCTCGGTCCCAACGACTTCTCCTGGCAGGCTTGTGCTGCTCATTGCCCACCCCCCGCCCCCCTACAAAGGGAGTGTGCAGGGAGTCAAAGCTGCTATGGTTCTAAACCCAGCCAAGCCGCCCAGGTTTTCAGCACCAGCCATGGACCGTACTGCGGGACAGCTGAGGACCTAAGGGAAGGCCTAGTGCTTCACTTCATTATTCCAAACACCACCAGCTCGATAAATCTGATTTAAAAAAAAAAAATGGCAGGATTTCTCCATCAGGAAGACTGGCAATCGGGCTTGACCTGGCTTGGGGATTTGGGGAGTGTTATTTCAATAACAATGCAACTGTTTATTAGAGAGTGTTTTCACAGGTACGCGTCCATTGGGAACTGTCTTCTAGAACGAAGAATAAGCAAGGCTTGGGAGCAGCTGGTATTGAGAATCTGATTTGCTGAGAAGATGGAGGAACTACTCACCAGGGAGTGCCCAGCTTTTGTGTCTTTTGTGGCCTGTTCCGTGGCTGTTCATAGCATGTGGGAACCCATGTCCCCACTGGCCGCTCCCTCAAAACAAGCTCCCTTACTTGAGGGTGAATAGAATCTTTGGCCATTAAAAGAGGTGGCAGGAAATGCAAATGAAGTGTGTCCCCCGATTGGACTGGGTAGAGTTCCTAGAAACAGCCAATAAATGTCCCTACCAGGCCAATGAGTCAGAAGAACTTGGCCCTGACAGTGGGCTGAACTTCAGCGTGAACTTGCCAGACTCACCTGCATGCCAAGAGCTTCCCCAAGGACTCTCGGGCATCTGGACACTTCTTATTGGCTGCCCTTCTGGGGCCTCTGTCCAGGAAGACCATGGAAGTTCCTGAGCTGGGGGATCAAGTGGGGGTTCCCTCTTCCTCAGGGCCACACCATCCCTTTTCTCTAAGAACTTAGGACCCTCTGTCATGCAGGCTCTCGCCTTTCATGATTGAAAAAACTGATGGGCTCTCTTAAAATACCTCTGTCTCCAACTTGACCTCAAACTAGCCCACTTTCCAGAAGCTTATTACTTTGGACATGAACTAACAGGTATGGGATTCCCACGGCTTTCCATAGGGACAGTTGTTCTGGAAACTGTGCTGGCTTAGTAGGCAAAAAGTCTAGGTAGGTGGTTCTCAACTCTAGCTACAAAGGAGAATTGCTTATGGAGATTTTTTTTTAAAGTACGGACGCTAAAGCTTTTCCCTCCAGAGATTTCAGTTTTGGTGTTTCGGGCCATGACTCTGCCACTGTTACCCGAGGCCCTCAGGCACATTTCCTTACCAGCTGAATTTGTGTAATCACCCTCCTTATCTCGCACAGATAGGAGTGTTAGGATGGAAGAGATAAAGTATTGCAAGTTCTCCATAAACTGTAAAGTTCAGGTTAAGATCTTAGGCTACCATTGCGCCATCTTGTTTGACTCCTTCCTTCTTCATTCTTTTTTTTTTTTAAAACCTATTTTTTTTTTTTTTAAGATTTTATTTATTTATTCATGAGAGACAGAGAGAGAGACAGAGGCAGAGGGAGAAGCAGGCTCCCCGTGGAGCAGGGAGCCCGATGCGGGACTCGATCCCAGGACCCTGGGATCATGACCTGAGCCGAAGGCAGACGCTTAACCGACTGAGCCACCCAGGCGTCCCTCCTTCTTCATTCTATCCTGACTCCCATTTTCTGCCTCTTCCATCAGCTCTGTGCCCCAAAGGATAGTATTTTGCACCCCCAGGCCCCCGAGATTATAGTCTGCCTTGCTTCCCTGGAGTACCCGATCGCGGGGCTAGGACAAACTTCTGAAAGATTTAATCCCTCCTCATGACTTCAGGGAGACCTGTTACTGTTCCATCTCAGATAGAGGAGAACCTTCTTGGCTTTAAAGACTCCCTCAGACACAGGTATTCAGCACCTTCCCAGCGATGCAGGCTTCTTTCTGCACTTGTAGGCCCACCACAGAGCACTGGGGGCTTTGCTGGGGCTCCCCTGCAGGTGGTGTTGGGAAAGGTACAATAAGGAGGATGACGCTTTGCTGCTTCCATTGTCATCCTTCTGCTATTGCTTTATAAGGTTCTGGAGCCTCTTCTCCCAGCACTGCCTCTCCCTCCCTCCTTAACTGGCAAGGTCCCGGTGAGAACTCCTAGGGGCTCATACAGGCAGCCACACCTGTGGTTTGAAATATTTTTTATTTTGTAAACATCTGTGTTTAAAATAGATGAACCCTGCTCACAATTCATATATTGGACCCAAGACACGGTACACGAAGTTAACCCATCACAGGGAGATGGTGGGGGCCTGGGAGCATGTGGAATGCCTGGGGCTGGGCTGAGTCTCAAGACAGCAGGTGCAGAGATGGTGAGGAGTAAACAGGCAGGAGCGTCTGCTCAACAGTCTGGGCCTAAGGCCAGATCCCAGGCCACCTCCCGGACTGGACAAGTTTAGGGGTGCGATGCTGACTCTGATACCTAGTGAGCGTAGTTGACCCTAAAGCTCCAACCCTCCTGCTTCCATACCTCTCCCCAGCGGTGGCCCTGGTGGATGGGCTCATCGGTTCATAAAATCTCCACTCCGCGTTTTCCCTTCCAGAACTCCTAGGTATAGTAAAAATTAGTCCCTCTGTCCTGAGGGGGCTGGGAGAGAAAGACGTGCGCTCTGCCTGACCTTCAGGGAACACTGTGACATGGATCCACAGGTTGGAGCCAGTGCCCAGCAAAACATCTGCTCTCCAAAGCCCCTGGCTGCCGGCACCCCGAGGGCTGGTTACTGTCACCCCACCCCTGGTGTGACGCCGTGTCTTGACACCCGAGGAGTCAGTCCTCAAGGAAGCATCCCAGCCATATCATGACTTCATCCAAAAGAGTCTGCTATCTAAGTTTCTCATCAGCTAACAATTTATAACTATCCCTGCCCTCCTTTTCCTTCCACTATGTTAGCCTATCCCTGGTGCTACATCCTGAGCTACCCTCTCCTACTCTAAGAGTCAGGAGGAAAGGTTTGGTGATTTCTTACCCACCTTTTTTTTTTTTTTTTTTTTTTTTTTGGAGGAATAAGGAAGCAGGGCTCTTAATCCTTCACACGTGTGGGCCCTGGACTTCGGCCCTTCGTCGGTGAATGTTCAGTGCTCGAGTCTTTGTTTTAGCTCCAGCCCGAGCCATGTGATGCCGCTAAAATGTAGCTTAAGAAGGAGCCTCCAACCCTGGGAAGGTGGGGAAGAACCCCACTAGGGCCCGTCACTGACTTGCCCCTTCTTTAAAGCGCCTCCCTCAAGCCACCTTTGGGCCATGTGGGGTTAAAGAAACTTCTTCCTGAACAAAGAGCTCTGGAGGAAGGAGTCCCCTTCCCTCCTCCTGCAGCCACAGTGCAGGTGGCTCCTCTTCAAGGAGCTAGAGGGGCAAGATGAGCGCTTTGTCTAGAAGGCTGAAGAGAACAGCACCAAGCATTTCTACCCGGGGTCTTCCTTCTCTCTCCCCGGGAAGCCCCTGCCCTTCTCCCACAGACTTTGAGTCTCAGGAAAACCTTGAGCACGGAAGGCTGGGTTTAGTGGTTATGTCACCTCTCACGTGCCAGGGGGGTCGTGGGGAAACGCCCTTCTTACACAGAAAGGGAAGTTGCTGCCATATTCCCTTCTGGTCTCCTCTCCCTCGCTTTCACCTGATATACAGGGGCTAGTCCTTCAGGTCCAAACACTCCCCTTTCTGGGGTGTGTGGTTGGCTCGTCAACATCAACATCACTGGCCTCGCCACCCGCCCTCCCCCCCCAGGCTTTCCTTGTCCCTGCAGTGCCCTGAGGCCTTGGTACACATCTTTAAATTCAGGAGCCCAGGTGGGGAGACATTGTATACACACTGCATGGGAGGTAGAGAATGGAGGTGACCTTTATCCCTGCCTCCTCTCGACATTTTTTTTCTTCTCTGAAGCACCTGCTTCTGAGCTCACTTTCCGCAAGAAGCAGGTGGGTAGGCAGCCAAGCAAGGCCAAAGCTGGGAGGGGGGGATTTGCGGGGCAGGCAGGGAAAGTTGGGACAGCCCCAGTCTTGAGGACCACCAGTTTGGTGTTTCCTTCCTACCTTGATGTTCCACTTTCCCTGATCATTGGTGAGGCAGGCCCACGGCACAGGAAGGGGCGGTGGGGTGGGGAAGATAGGAAGAAGCACCCCGTAGGCTTTGGCCCCTTCACAAAGCAGGGTGGGGGGCGGTTCTCCCAGAAGAAGAGTATGGAACATCCCCATGAGCCTGAGTCCATTCCCTTGGACAGGGTTAGGAAGAAAGGAAAGAAAGAAGCTGCCACGGCAGCCACACAGCAGGATGGCGAGGGCAAGAGGTGTGAGGGGCTTTGATACAGAACACACTAGAAGGGGGAAGGGGACAAGAAAGAGAGGTGGGAGGAAGAGAGGAAAAGCAGAGAGACAGGATGCACTGAGAAAGAAGGAGCCCTGGAGTGGCCTCACTCCAGAGGGGGCCACTGTCTGGGCGCCTGGGGCGGTGAGACCGCGCCCGCAGCATACCGGGGGCTCCTGGCGGGCCTGTGGCGGGCAAACAGGCGGGAGGGAGCCCCTCCAGGCTGGAGGGCGGGGGCAGAGGCTGCTCTGAGATGACAGCGGGGCTGCTCTCAGGGCCAGGCAGGGGAGTAGCAGCTACTGGTATTCCACAGGGTCACCCGAGTGAGAGGAGAAGCAGGGCAAAGCCCGGACTCCCTGTCTGCCACAGGCCTCCCGAGGGGAGGGGGATCGGTGGGTGCTCCACGCAGGACCCTCAGCACCAGCAGGCTTTTGAAGAGTTCGCCGGGCCCTCAGGTTTGCCCTCCTCTTCCTCCAGCTCGGCCAATGCCAACTCGGTGCTGGTGCGTGTCCGGAGACCATCCAGCTCCTTCCTGTGGGCCTGCAGCACCAGCTCCGTCAGCCGCGTGAAAGACTGGGAAACCAAGGGCGGCGGGTGAGTGGGGTGCCGCCTCCTCTTCCCCCTGCAGCCCGGTGGCCGCCCCGGGGCAGGCAGGTGCTCGTCCTCTGACCCGCCGCCTCCCCGCTCCGTGCAGCTCCTCGGGACTGGGCCCCGGAGGCAGGGCTGCGGGGCTTCGGGGCTCTCACCTCTTTAATGTTGAGGTTGGTGCAGGCACTTGTTTCATAGAAGTCCATGCCATACTCCTTAGCCAGCTGCAAGAAAAGAACATTCCTGAAAGGGAGTCAGTAAGGGAAGGGAGGTGCCCACAGCACCTGGCACACACTTGTGCCGCAGCCCTCCCAGCCCATGCTGAGCTGTCACTTCTCAGACCAGGCGGGAGCTCCTTCCAAGACACAGGCCAGCCGAGAATGGAGAAGACGCTCCACAAAGCCCCGCCCGCACCCCCAGCCACCTCCCGGTGCACACACATGCATCAGGAGACGAAGATCCCCCCGTCTTGTGCAGGAGGTGGAATTGACAAACCCGGGCTTTGGGGTCAAAGAGACCCAGCCTTAGAGGCCAGTGATGCCACTCAGCAGCCGGACGACCTTGGACAAGTCACTGACTCTAAGCCCGGCGCTGCCATCTGTTAAAGGGGGATGAGGGTGTCTATCAACCAAAGTCACGGAGTGACTGAAAGAGGTCATGCGTCTCAAAGCACTTGCTTAGTGCCTGCCATCCATACAGTGCTTGATAAATACTATTCTAGGAGGGTTTATTCTAGTAGGGTTTGCCTCTACTTTCAGATTTTTCAGTGATCCTGTATTATTTTTGTATACCAAAAAATCCATTTTATTTTAAGCGCTATGGACAGAAAGAGGGAGAAAAAAAAGCTCTCGAGGCCCTCGGAGTGGGTGGATGACTCTCGTCTCCATGGTATCCATCCTTCTGTCCTCTGGGAGGGCTGTGTCCCTCGGCACCACCTTCCTACCCTCTCTGCTCCGTGGCTTCTCCGACCGTGAGCTTTTCCTCCCTACCCCTTCCCAGTATCAGGACAGGGGTGGGGTACCTGTAGACAGCAGCCGTGCCATGATGCTGCTGGGGAAGCCAGCGACTTGGAGCCCTTCCTCCCCACGAACACTGGGATGACCTCTTTAGCAGAGGATAATCCTGCTCTGGGGCCCTTAGAGCTGGGAGAGGGGCTGCCCGAGAGGTCCTTGTTTTAGGATGGGCCCCAAATTACTGTCCCAAAGGACAGAAAGCAAACTCTCAAGGATGGCAACTGGCCCGGAGCCTCGGGGAACTGTGGGAGGTGCAGGGTGCCTCAGCACGGGGACAGAATCCTGGGTCCCAGCTCTCAGGACTGGCCCTGGCCGCAGGAGACGTGAGCAATGGATAAGGCCAGCTTGCTCCACTTACCTGCTGCCCTTGCTCCCTTCCCACCTGCCGCTTCTGCTCTTCATCAGCCTTATTCCCTATAAGGATCTTCTGGACACCTTCTGGTGCATACTGGGGACAGAGGACAGGCAGAACCGCCAGTGAGTGCTGCGTTTCCCCCCCAGCCCCCACCATACAGGCTTCTGGCCTCCACACCAGCACCAAGCTCCAGAGCCTTAGGGACAGAGCAGGCAGACTGGGTGCAGGCACGAGGCTGACCCCAGGGGGCCTGGAGGGCTGTCACGGGGACAGCTTAGGGTGGGAGACACTCTGGCTACTCCCCGTACTTCCTGGGGTTAGATAGCTGGTATCTGAACTGGCAAGGACGTTGCACTTAAGTCCACCCCCTCATTCTACAGATGAAAAACTGGGGACTCCAAGAATTCAGATGGCTTGCCCAAGGCTCCAGAGCCAGGACTAGAACCCCAGTCTCACGATTCCTCCTGCTCCTGAGATTTCAGGAAGGACAATGGTCCCAGGGTAGGTTCTGACCTAACTCATTTCCAAGGAAGAAGCAGCCATGGCGGCCTGGGTGGGCGCAGGGCACGGATGGCGTGGCAGCCTGGGCTTCTTCCCCATGTCTTACTCACCCAGAGGTCTTCATCCAGGGCTGGGAAAGGCAAGGTCTCCTGGGAGTGTTTGCTCACCAACCCCGAGAGCTTCGGCCCTTCCCATCGCCTTCCCCTCTGAGGCACCCTTCCCCCACCCCCAGCGGTGAGGCCGCATCTCCTACCTCATCCACATCACTGACCCACTTCATGATGTGCTGGTAAGAGCGCTCGCTGCTAATGTCGTAGACTAAAAATATTCCCTGAGAGAGAGAGGAGAGAGAGACGGGGGAGGGAGATGCACACAGAGTGCACAGGCATGGGTCCAGAGGCAGGTGTGGTACCTTAAGTGCTGGGTCCCACTCTCCCTTCTCCCTGCTTAGCATAATGAGGATCCCTCGGCACCCGGAAACTTCTCCTTCTCTCTCACACCCCCAAAGCTATTGTGCCCTAGGCCTACCACAGAACTCTCTGAGGTAGGAAGGCACCCAATCTTCTGACTGGGGTCTTTGGCCCAGGGAGGAGGGTGGGGATGAGGCTGGGGGACTTGCCTGTGGTGTGTGCTCAGAGAGTAACTGAGGAGTGTGTGATGGCGACCCTCCCCAGCAGGCACTCCGAGGGCCCTATTCTGGGCGTCGCTGGCACAAATACCTCAAACGCCCAGAGCTGGGAGTGTGGATGGCAGCATCCCACCTCCAGACCCTGAAAATGGTGGCTCACCTGGGCCCGTCGGTAGTACTGCTTTGTGATGGTCTGATATCTCTCCTGCCCCGCCGTGTCCCTGCCGTAGAAAGCCAGGCCATCAGAAGGGCAGGGGCCATGGAGCCAGAGGGGAAGGGGTGAACAGGAGCTGGGAGACCCTGTGCCCTTGCAGGAAAGACTGGGGAGCTACAGGGTGAAAAATCAGGAGCTTTGATCCCCAAAGGGGTCTGAACATACCCGACTCTGCAGGAGAGAGGCCTGATGATCGGGTGCTGACAGGGCTTACGGGGGCCTTGTCAACTCAATCAGTGCCAGGAGCCCCAAACAAAACTGGGCCTTGGGCAACTCTCTTTAGAATTGGGCCACTGTGTTCAGACAGGTTGGACTGCTCCACCTCTCGTCCCTGTGGGGCCTCTGGGGCCTCTCAAGGCAACGCCCATAGCATTCTCCAAACTGGAAGCAGTTCCAAAGGCTGGCGAAGGCCGCGCTTGCAGAAACCTCAGGCCAGAGAGCCACAGCGGCCCCCTGTGGCTACTGGTGGGAAGTGCACCATGCCGTCCTGGGGTTCTCTCCCCAGGGTCCATCCTCTGGGTGCGGTGTAACCCTCCCTCCCATGTACTGTGGCATGGCCCAGGGGCAAAGTTTCCATCCTAAAACAAACCCACACTCGTTAGTTTGCCAATTCCTTCTAATTCCTGCCTTTGGGTGACTTGTGGCCAATCCCATGAAGTTTCCTAAGAAAAAGAGATTAAGGCTCATAGAAGCAGGAGATGGGCTTTGAGACATTTGCTTCTCTTGGTAGAAGAGGTGGCCTGTTATCCCAGATGCAGCCTCGGGATTTTCACACATGGCAGTGGTGGCCGGGGGAGCAGCCCCATGTCTCTCCTCCTCCCCAACTCACCAGATCTGTATCCTCACTTTGATGCCATCTACCTCTATGGTCTTCATCTTAAAATCCACGCCTGGGGAAAGGAAGAGAGCAAGGAGGTTAGGAAGAGTACTGCTGGGACTGAATAGTAAAGGCCCAGGGCACTCGTACTGGAAGGGATTCCCTATGGCTTAATATGGCAGAAAGATGGCATGAGGTAAAGGCCTTCTTGAGCCAAAGATTGACCCTAAGGAAGTATCTGGGGCTTTGAATGGGGCTTCCCTTCCTCCTTGACCTGAGAGTTGCCGGCAGTAAGGGGCAGGGGTGGGAGGGGGAGCGGGTACAGGAGGAGGGCAGAGTGAGTACGGGGGAACCCACTCCATCCACTGCCTCACTCAGCCCCCAAATGTGTCTCCCTCTCCTCAGTGTGAGGTCTTCTATTTACACTTCTGGAGGGAACTGCGAGTATTTATCCCCCCCTGGAACTCTAACCCCTAGGAATAGCAACCTACCTAGTTTGCCTGTTTTGTCTTTTTTTTTTCTTTCTTTCTCTGCCTTATTAATAACCAGGAGGGGATGTGGTGCTGTCATGAATGTGGGGAAGGCGCAGGGACCCTAGCAGAGGCCCACCAAGAAGGCCTGGTGGCTCTGCTGTTGACTAGCCCCCGCTTACTGGAGAAGGCACTGTACTCCTTTATTTAGAAGGAGCATGGGCTTTGAAGCCAGGCCTGACTCCAGCCACTTTGGTCATAGCTATGACTTCAGGCCCGTTGCTTCTCTGAGCCTCCACTTCCTCATCCGCAAAATGGGGACATCACCAATCATTTCAGAGGGTGGATGAGAAGACCAGACGAGATACAGGGCCCAGGACCTGGGAGATACTCAGCTGACTGCAGTTACCACCATAACCTAGTACAGTCCTTGTCCGTTGTGGGTGCTTGTAAGTGACGACCAGCGACTGGAGGACCAGGCAGTGAGGCAGCATGCTGCTGGGGGAGGGAGGGGAGGACAGACAGGCTTCTCAGGCTCATGTGCCCAAGGGCTCAAGGAGCTCAGCTGCCACAAGACCCAGGAAGCATACGGCATTTGGCAAAGCGGCCCAAGGCAGAAACGTATTTGGGGAAACTTGCAGGACGAGTCAGCAGCTGCAGCACGCAGGCTTGAATCAGTGATGACAGAGAGGAGGGGAGACATTTTCATCACCACGCCTCTTCCCAGCTCCAACTGTGCCCGGGCACTGTGCCCGGTGAGGCAGGAGCTCTATCGAGTAGGTTAATTAAGCTTAAGTCTTAGTGTACTCCCTGGAGACAGATCAGGAATGGGCAGCATTAACGCGTTTTCAGGTGGAGAACACGGTCAAGGCAGAGTTCCAGACAGAGACGTAGTCACCAGGCTGCACGGCCCAGCCCCAAAGCCCCCCCGCCCCAGGTACCAGAGTCCCCACCACCCCGCTGTCCCCCTCAGCATTAGTTCTTCACCAATGGGGGTGCTTCTCCCCTTCTCTGGCCTGTCCCCAGGCTTCCACAAATACAGACGGATCCAATTTAGGTTCTTCCCTGTCCCCGTCAGGACCAACCATCATTTAACCAGAGGGGAGAGAAAGATTCTGAACAGGCAACCCAAACTGGACCAGGTTGGTCAGACAGGATTCATTTTCCGCCTGCACAAGCTGATTCATAGCTGTTGAGCTGTACTCTTCCAAATGGGCAATGTCTGGCCGCCATTCTTCCGAGTGTGCTGAGAAAGCGAGGGTGGGGGCAGGGGCGTGCTCACCCCCTCCTCAGACAGACGGTTGTCAAGAATTTGCTTCTCGCCCTCCCTGGCATAGAAGGGAATCAGGAAATTCTTATTCTTTCATGGACAGTGAGAACCAGCAATTTGGTTCATCTTACAATCAACCTAGCTCATTATCATATTAGTCCAGCAGGCCTGGTCCAGGGCAGTGCCTTACAAAGAGGGGTCACAAGGTGGCAGGGAGGGAGACAGAAGGTTCTACCTTCCCTTTATTCCATACACTTCTATGGGAACTTACTATGTGCCCTGCACAGGACTAGGTGCAGAGTGGTGGAAAGGACATAGGATCCCTGATCTTACAGAGCTGAGTGGGAAGGAGACAAAGACCAGCGAGGTAAGATAACTAACCCAAGGTCAGCACAGCAGGTGGCAGAGATTTGAACACAGGCCTGTTTGGTGCCAGAGCCCGGGCTACCCCCAGCACTGCTTCTCAGGGCAATGAGAGCTGTATATTAACGAGACACGGAGACTTATCTATGCTGATTTCTCTGTAGGTCCTGAGGCCCAGCCAGGGAAGAGCTCCCAGCACTAGGGGACTCCACCCGAGGATGTAAGCAGGTGTTAGAAGAGGCAGCTACCCTGGGAGTGAGTGCTGGGCTTGGATTCCTTCTCCTGCTTCCCTCACTTCTTAGCTGTGTGGCCAGGGACTGAGGCTGAGGGATTTGGGCGGCCCAGAGCACCCCCACACCCATCCTCTCACAACTTAGAGGTCTTCCTGACCACCCAGTAAAATCTGTGGAGCTTGGAGAAAATGCTTCCATTTTGGCTATTCATAGGCACTAAGCAAGAAACACAGTAAGGGTGCCTGGGTGGCTCAGTTGGTTAAGCGACTGCCTTCGGCTCAGGTCATGATCCTGGAGACCCGGGATCGAGTCCTGCATCAGGCTCCCTGCTTGGCAGGGAGTCTGCTTCTCCCTCTGACCCTCCCCCCTCTCATGTGCTCTCTCTCAGATAAATAAATAAAAATCTTAAAAAAAAAAAAAAAAAGAAACACAGTAAGTCTGGGCCTTTTGAGGGATTTTCTTTCTCCCACCCACCTTTTTTTTTTTTTAAGATTTTATTTATTTATTTGACAGAGAGAGAGAGAGAGAGAGAAAGAGCACAAGCAGTGGGGGCAGCAGAGGCAGAGGGAGAATCAGACTCCCCATGGAGCAGGGAGCCTGATGCAGGATCCCAGGACCCCAAGATTATGACCTGAGCCGAAGGCAGACGCTTAACCGACTGAGCCACCCAGGTGCCCCCACTTTTCTTTAATAATAAAAAAAAAGATGAACAGTCCAGTGATCTTCTAGTGGACTCTATTCTTTCTACCCTCCCTGGTCCCATAGCCTGGATCTCCCACTGTGTGCACCTACCAATCCACAGCCCACCATGCCCTTGCCCACCTGTGGCCCCTCCATCTGTGTGGCTGTTAGTCTTCTCCTGCTGTTGAGCACTGCAGGGCAGTCAAGATGCTGGCCTGGATGGTCACCCACAGGCTCCTGCTTTCTCACCTCAGTGGGGCCTTTGTAGCTGCTGATACCCCATTTATAAGGGGGTGCCCATTCCTTTCCCCACAGCCACCATCCCCTCGCTGAAGGCTTCAGCCCTCGTGCCCCCCCTCCTCAGTGCCACTCACTCAACAGGACTCCTCCACTCTCCAGGGGTGAGCTGAATGCTGCCTGATGAAGCCGGTCCTGAGGCCCACCTCATTTCCTCAGAGTGAGCCTCTGTTCTCGTCACCTTCCTTGGGGAAGAGACCTCTATCCTTTCCAAGTCTCAGCTCCCAGCCCCTCATCAGCCCCCTCTGGGTGCTCGTCCTAACGGTCTGGCCCCTTTCTGCTGAGGAGGAGAGATACTCTCCCCCCACCTCCCTCCTCTGTGTGTTCTCACTCCGGCTCCTCCAGGGTAGCCCTCCTCAAACGCCAAAGTGCATGCAGACCACTCGGGGACTGTGTTAAGATGCAGCTTCTAGACAGTGGTTCTCAAAGTGTGGTCCCCCGACCTGCAGCATCAACATCAGCCGGGGCTTGTTAGAAATGCAAATTCTTGAGTCCCACCCCAGACAGATGGAATCAGAAACTCTGGGGCCGGGGTCCGGGAATCTGCATTTTAACAAGCTCTCCAGGTGATTCTAATGCATGCTGCAGTTTGAGATGTGGGCTGAAGCTTCCCACCGGAAGTGCCAGCTGAGGTGGCATGGCGCGCTCCCATTCTCCCGGCGTGCTTTGCAGGTGCTCAGCTTTAGAATCCCCTGGGCTGATTTGTTTTTTAAATGCTGCTACCTTGACTGGCCTAGACCCATTGAATCAGAATCTGAGGGCAAGGGCCAGAGACCTCTATTTTTAACAGGGTGGCAGGGGATTTTTAGAAGAAAGTTTGAGCTATAATATAGTGAAAGAGCTATCCGTCAGCCTTGGAATCAGAAAGACCTGGGTCTGAATCCAGATTCTGGCACTTGCTGTGTGACTTTGGGCAACTTTCAACTTCTCTGAGCCTCAGTTTTCTTTCCTGTGGAATGAGAATACCACTGGCCTCCTCGGGGCTGTTGTGGGCTGTGGATTAGGCCATGGATGTGAAGCACCTGCGCACAGTAGGAGGCACTCGTCTCGTTCCTGCCTTCCCTCTGCTGAATAACTGCTTCCCAGCGAGCGGCCGGGCAAACCAACCCAGAGATCAACATCATCAGGGAGTGTGTCAGAAAAGCCACTTTCCAGGTCCACCCAGACTAGTTTGAGAAGCACTGTCTAGCCCATCTCGAGGCAGAACCACACCCAATCTATGATCCTCATAATTACACTTGCCGCGCACCCCTCAGCTAAGGAATCCAGAGGCCTCAGTCCTCGTGCCAGCCCTGTGAAGCAGGGAAGAGTGGTGACAACCATCGGAGGCACAGGGAGGCCGGGCAACTCCCTCCTGCTCCCACACGCAGTGGCTGAGCCAGAACCGGAGGAGGACTGGCCTCCTGACAGCCGCCCGGGTACCGCTCCCTCGACCAGCAGCTGCAGAACCTTACCGCCTTTCCTGTCGCGCCCTGGCATGCCCCATACCTGTTCTGCTCTGATGAGGCATCTAGAAGCGAGGCCCTGGGCACTCGGGGAGCAAGCCCACCATAGGCTGGTTTCAGGGGACCCCTGGCTCCCTGAGACAGGTCAGGATTGCACTCAGCCCGGATGCATCACCCCGCACAGAGCCACATCACTGTCCCCAGGCACAGGGAACACTGTGGTGTGAACAAACAGGCTCACCGCCTCCACACCGCTCCGGCAGACTTTCCTGAAGATGCGGGGAGCCCTGGGGGAGAAAGTCAGGAAGAGGGGGCCCTCTGCCAACCAAGTACCGAAAGCACAGTGAGCCGCTCACCATTTTTCTCAGCACCTCGGATGTGCCAGTCATGGTGTCTCTTCCGGCTGGAACTGCCCAGCCCAAAGCTTCTGCTCAGGGAAGCAGGGCTGGGTAGTGTGTGTTCTGTGGCGAAGCAGCTCCTAACTGGACCAGAGGTGGATATCTGACCACCGGAGGCCGGTCCATCACTGGGCTTGCTGGGGACCCCCAGGGGGACCTGGCCACCATGGGCAAGGGGATCTAGCTAAGCTGATCAAACCAGCTCCCTCCAGACGGTGCTGAGGGCATTGGTGAGCTGGTAACAAGAAGAACATGAGGCAGACGTGCAGAGAAGCAGAGATGCCGAAAGACAGAACACGCTGGCCAGAGTGGGGGCTGGGGGCGCTGGATCCTGGCACAGACCCCACCGTCCAGCTCCTGGGTATCCTCAGAGCACACCTGCCTTCCCTAGTGAAGCCTGAAGGCGCCTTGGGATTGCCTGGAGACGCACAGCCTGTGTCTGCCCAGCTGCACCGAGGCCGGCGGGCAAGGGGTTTCAACTTTGGGGCTGGGAGGAACCCCCCCCCAATTCCCTGCTCGGTGCTGCCTCCTCGTTTTTGTCTTCTAGCCCCAACCAGGTGTAGAGTAGCTAAGGGCCAGAGAGTATATTTTGTAACTGACAATGTTCTTTTGTTCCGGAAAGCTCTGCCTCCGATCCAGCAGAGCGCGGGGCCCAGAGAGCATGAGGAGGGCCGGGCGTCGGCAAGGAAAGCTCCTCAGCTCAGTGCCTCCTGCTAGGACTGTGGACGTGCTGCCCTCCTACGCTGGCGGCCTCCGGCTCTTCCGTGGCTCGGTCCGGACAGCCTCTGCCTCTCCAGCAGCCACCCCCGGAGACCGTGAGGCCACAAGCGGAGCGTGGAGCGCGGTGACGGGGCCGCTGTCCGAGAGCAGGAGGAGGGACAAGCTTGGCCTGTGGGTCCTGGGGGCTGGAGCAGGACAGAGGGACAGGACAGCGGCGACGGCTCACCGGGGCTGGTAACACCGCAGCTCACTTACGGCGCCCTCAGTCTGGCGGTGAGGGGCTGAGAAGCCTGGGAAGAAGGGAACGGGGCACATTCGGGGGGAAAGAACACCCCTTCCCATCACCATGGGCCTCCAGAGAGAGCCCTGGGAAGCATGGAGGACGAGCGGCGTGGGCGGTAAGAACACAAGCGTGTGGTCAGAGTTCGCTTCCGATCCCGCCTTTCCCACGCATGCCCGTGGGGTCTTCTTACCCTCTCTTTGCTGTTTCTTCACCTGTAAAATGGGAATGACAGTCCCAGTTGTGGGAGAAGGTGCAAAGCCCATGACACGGGGCCTGACACACAGAGTTTTATGAAATGTTAGCTGAAGAAGCTGTCAGCTCCCGAGGGGATGAGGAGATCAGGCAGCCCAGGGTCACAGTGCGGGGCAGACAGACAGAGCTCTGGGAAGGAGGAGGAGGGCAGGGAGGTGACACGAGGGGCCAGCGCTCAGCCACAGTGTTCCAACAAAAAGAGATAATGCCACCCACCATGGAGCCCAGATGTCCCCCTTCCCGCAAAGTTCGGGTGTGCCCATCGGCAGGCCAGCACCTAATGGGTCAACATCAGGTGCCAGCTTGCCTGTCTGCCAAGTGCCACATGTTTCAAGTGGAAATAAGGTTCTTTCTGGGTGCCAAATGTTATCACTGTGATCAACCACAGCCCAAAGGACCAGCAGCGAGACTCGAGCCTTTTCATTAGCAATGAGACACCACAACAGGAACAACTTAATACACCTGAAACCCAAGGCAGACACCTGATCCCTGGAGCCGTGCTGGCTCCGGTTACCAAGCCCAAGGCCCAGGAAGGCCCCCCGCCCCTTGCTGGCAGGCAACCAGCATGTGCTGCACATGTGGGGCTCACGTGGGCTGTGGCAGGAGGTCACCTCCAAAGAGGTCACCCTGAGCAACCCCAAAACAAGCTTTGGGGAAAGGCAGACCCTGTGGGGAGGTGCCACCCCAAACAAGGCATCAGAGTGATCCCCATTTCAAAACCCACTTCTCTCGGCAGGAGAGAAAACCCGTAACACCAAGAGACCAATGACACCATCGTCCCCCTAACTGAGGGACAAATGAGGGGAAGAAGGGGGACAAGAACAATACAGAAGGTGAGCTAAGAGACAAATCTCATGAGAAGATTCAAGACAAAGGCTCCCGGCACACCAAAGTCCCTCCTACCATGTAGGTGCGGGGAGAGGGGAGAGCGTCGTTGCCCCAAACCTGCTACTTGCTGTGTTCCTCTTCCTTCTGTCTGGGGACACGGCCTCACTGTCTGCTGGGCTGCATGCTGCCACCTGACCTCCTCCTCTTACCCACTCGCAGACTGACTGTCCCTCACACTGGCCTCGCTCTGGGGAGAAGAGGCACCAGGTTCTCTCAGCAAATGCGTTAGTCAGCATTCGCACCCGCTCGCTCTGGGAGGGGTGGGAGGCAGAAGTAAAAGAGGCAGCCCTGGTGTTTGGCAGACAGAATCCTGATCCTTGAGCTCCAAGGCCGTGTTTTAACCTCCAGGACCCTGAGTCAGTGGCTCTGATTCGGATGCCACCCACAAGAAAGACTGCAGATTTCAGAATGATATTCTAACCCTCCTTTTTTTTTAAGATTCAAACAAAAGCATGCACACACACACTCTCTCTCAATGTGATCAGAGGTGATATGAGGACCAGGACAATTCTAGAGGTTACCACCTGCACATAAAATCTTGAAGGGCCAGTCTTTGGAAACCCAGGGCCCAGAAACCCAGGGGCTATTATCACGGAGAAGGATTTCCCAGTCGAACATGGAGTCCCATGAGGCTGGAAGGAATGCTTGTCCCCACTGCCTGAGCCCTAGATGCTCCCCACTCCAGATCCCCTGGCAGTGGGGTGGTCCTGGAAGTCACTCCAGCAGCCGGGCTGAGCTGATGGGAATTGCCCCAGTGACTCCAAGCGACAGGCAATACTGACCTTAGTCTAAGCGCCGGCCCCCTCATCTCTGCATTCACCAAAGAGTACCCCGCTCATGCTTTCTGGCTGCCTGCTATGTCTGAGCTTCCCCGTAGGACACATATCTGAGCAGAAGAGCTAGACGCTACTGGAAACTGCTTGCGCCTTGCAGAATTCTCTGCCTCTTCTCAGTCCCAAACACAAGGGTAGCATAGTGAGTTTCTCGTTGTCTCTGAGTCCCAAGTCACCAGGACTAGCTGCAGCTGCCCTCGGGAAGAGCAAAAGTCCTCGAGGAAAATGCATGCGTGCATTCATTCATTCATTTATGCATTCATTCAAACACGCTGTTGTTGAATGCCTACGAGGTGCCAGGAACTGAGCTAGGTACTAGAAGGCACAGCCGTGAAGAATACAGAAAGATCCTTGTCTTCAGAGAGCTTCCATTCTAGCAGGGAGGACAGATAATAAGCAAATTAATCAATACTTTCAGAGTGATGTTAAGGGGCAAATGCAGAATAATGGAATAAAGAGTGAGGAGAACCATGTGAAAGCTGCTTTAGATTGGCTGGTCAGCGAAGACCTTTTAAAGTAGGTGACATCTGAGCTGAGACCTGAGTGACAAGAAGGTGCCATCACAAAGATCTGAGAGACAAGGGCCCCAGGCAGGAAAAACAGGAAATATCCCTCAGGCAGGAACATACTTCAGTCAAAATTGAAG
The DNA here is from genome assembly GCF_011800145.1 of Mirounga leonina. NCBI lineage: Eukaryota > Metazoa > Chordata > Mammalia > Carnivora > Phocidae > Mirounga > Mirounga leonina. The sequence goes on along the minus strand of NW_023270825.1, from coordinate 34,996,790 downwards.
TTCCTCAGAAGAGAAAAGGAAGAGGGATCCACATTACTCTTTCCTTTGTTATAAAGGCTGGGGCAAGGGGGAGGCGGGGGTGGGAAGAGAAGCACAGCAAGACTCTTCCCTTCTCTGGGATCTCAGAGGGACCCAGCCTTGTGTGTGTGCACACACATACACACACATACATATATACATACATATACACACATATACA